>NC_089506.1:136124724-136427755 GCF_036850995.1 Saccopteryx leptura
TAAAGTTAATGTTAATAAATAGCATTATTAAGTTAATTGCTTATTCAAATACAGTTGTTATGAAGCCACACATTTAGTTTGTGATAATTCCACTTGGTAATGTATTTAAATCTATATAGTTAGATCAGAGTGGAAAAGACAGAGTTTGCTCTACAAGTAAAACAGGAATAAAAAAAGTATGTTTGTCTAATTTAGGAGAACTATTTTAATATGCTTTTTATGGTATAATCACATATTGAGTGAAGTTCAGAACTACTGAAGACACTGTTTTACATACTAGTTACAAATTCTTCTTTCTTTAGTTTCATTTATTCACTGAATTCTAATTCTGATCCTTTCCTACTATAGTCCCATTCCAGCTGTCCCCAAATAAACTTTGCACTTCTTCACGAAGAATGGGAATTGAAACTATTTTCATATTCTAGATAATTCTTGGAGTTCGAGATCTCTTTGTAACTGGATTAGAAACTGGTATTAAAATTTGAATTATGATTTTTTGTTGCTATTTCTACTCATAGAAGGCAGCTATTCCTCATTAATAACAGTATAGCTAGAATCATGCTTAAGTATGGCCCAATAGAGTAAAAAACCAATGCTGATATTTAGAAAATATTTGAATAGTCAGATCCCATATGTACCAAAAGATAATAGCATCTTATTTCTTTAGTAAGAGTTTGATATTTTGACTTTTTCAGTATTTCAGAAAGGCATTTCTAGGGAGACTGGATATAGTTCAGCCTGTTGAATAGGGGAAAAGTCCTGGGGATTAGCTGGAATGGTCTCCAGGGATACAGAGGAATGGCATGCATCAAACTCAAACATACCTAAATTTTTTTCTACCTCCTGTCTTTCCTAAATCAGATAGAGATGGTAAAATATTTTAGAGGCCCAAAGTAGGAACCTCAGATTCATTCTTGATTCCTCCAGCTCTTTCTCTTCTACCCTTATGTTGGTTAATCAACTGAGGCCTACCAAACATAATTAATGCTTTCTCCTTCCCAATTCCACTGCCCCTGCTCTTGAATATGTCCACAAACTCTTTTCTTGGCCGCTGCAATAGTCAACCACACAACACCGCTGCAGCCAGACTCTTTAATGTTGCCTTCGTTTAGATTTTAAGTGTTAGTATTTTGGAGTTCTGTTGTATACCCTCTTACTCTCATTCTGTACTTTCTCACTAGATAATTAATCTAACTCTGTGGATTCAAGTACCCTTAATATGATGATAATCCTGTAATTTTTTTTTTTTTTTTTTTTTTTTTTTGGTATTTTTCTGAAGCTGGAAATGGGGAGAGACAGTCAGACAGACTCCCGCATGCGCCCGACCGGGATCCACCCGGCACGCCCACCAGGGGCGATGCTCTGCCCACCAGGGGGCGATGCTCTGCCCCTCCAGGGCGTCGCTCTGTCACGACCAGAGCCACTCCAGCGCCTGGGGCAGAGGCCAAGGAGCCATCCCCAGCGCCCGGGCCATCTCTGCTCCAATGGAGCCTTGGCTGCGGGAGGGGAAGAGAGAGACAGAGAGGAAGGAGGGGGGGCTGGAGAAGCAAATGGGCGCCTCTCCTATGTGCCCTGGCCGGGAATCGAACCAAGGTCCCCTGCACGCCAGGCGGACGCTCTACTGTTGAGCCAACCGGCCAGGGCCAATCCTGTAATTTTTTAACTGTAGCCTAGATTACTGTTTTAGGCTTCAAACCTGTAAGTTCATTGGCCTAAGGGACACTCTTGGAGGCCTCACAGGAAGCTCATTTGTCCCACCTCCATCCTACTCCTCATTTGTGGTACTTATCTCAGAAAACAAAAGCTCCATCTGTCCAGATGAGCCAGAAATCAGGGCATAATTCTTGAATTCTTTTACTCATAATTCCCGCATTTTTTGTCATTCACACCTCTTCATCTTTCTCCTCACCACCACTACCTTAGTTCAGGCCATCATTAAATTTGCCCTGGCTTACTATAACAGCCTCATAAAAAGTCTCCCTCCTTTCAGGCTTGCCCCTCTGCAGTCCTGGCTACATACTGCAACTGGAGTGAGTTTTCTAAAAATGCAAATATGAACACGCCTCTGTCCTGCTTAAAATACTCTGGATCTTTAGAAAAATTTCCCTCTTCCTGGAATATTCTTTCACTCTGCCCCTACCTCCTTTGCCAAACTCATCTTTAGATGTCAATCTGGATTTCATTTACTATTTCTCTGAAATGCCCCTCCCAAGATTGGGTTTGGTGGCCTTCTGATTTGCTCTAAGAGCACACTACTCAT
The DNA here is from genome assembly GCF_036850995.1 of Saccopteryx leptura. Lineage (NCBI taxonomy): Eukaryota > Metazoa > Chordata > Mammalia > Chiroptera > Emballonuridae > Saccopteryx > Saccopteryx leptura. The sequence goes on from NC_089506.1 coordinate 136,126,985, forward strand.
TTAATAAAGCCATTTTTTTTCTATACTCTAATTGCCTTTTCTCCCTCTCTCTCTCTCACTAACCATAAGTGTTTTTTTGAGGGCAGGAATTTCATATATGTACAATTATATAATAGGTGCCTAAGAAAGCCTGAATATACTCTAGTTTGAATTCAGGTTACTGCCCTTCTTGAAGATCTCTGACAGCTCTTACATGCCTACTGAATGAAGACTCAAGTTCTTAACATGGCAAATACGGCTCTTCTCAGTATGCTGGAGGGCATCCTCCCAACTTCATGTCCAGGAATCCTGCCCACCCTCCTATTTTCTGTATGTGTCACAGACAGAAAATATACTCTGCACAGAGTCATTCTGATATCTCCATAATTTTGCTCATACTATTCCCACTTTTTGACATACTGTATAATTCCTCTGCTTATTTCCCTGAAGAACTTTTTCCAAACCACTTTTAGCCCCAATTCAGGCAGCCTTAATAGCTCTCTTCTAGGTGATCATATAACTGTACATTTTACTCTGTTACAGCACTTACCTTGCTGCATTACAGACAATTATTTTTAATAATGCCTCACTGGCTAGACACTGAACTTCAGGAAGATACATATCATATATACTCATTTTTTAGATGTCTGGCACCTCGTTGTCCTTAACCATTTATCGCAATAAAATAACTCTGTTTCATCTACTTTTATCAAGATTAAGAGAGAATAAAGGCAAGGGGAAAATAGTTCATTCTACAAAATGTAAATATGAAAATGTATAGGTTTATACACTTTGCTTAACCCTAGAAAATATTTGGTTTCCTTCCCAACCAATCCTCACTTTATAAAAAGTTCCACATAGAGAACTTTTAGTCGGTTCTACTAACACTTAAAAGTAAACTCTTCTGATTCACTCACTAATTCCAGTGTATCCTTGGCATAGAGACATAAAGCATGAAGAAAAAAATAAAGTGAGCTATGAATATTTTTATGAGTAATAATCAACTATTAACTTTAAAAGGTACATTTAACGACACAAGTCCAGAAAGCCTTGATTTGAATCCCAGACCTGTTTCTTTCTGACTTTGTGCAAACTACCTATCTATCAAGTCTTGCCTTTTCAATCTGTGCAATGGGAATGATAATAATAATTATTTCATACCTAGGGTTATTGTAAGAATTAAGAATTTATATATCTAAAACATTTAGAACAAAGCATGGCAAGCAGTAAGCAATTATTGTGTTAACTATTATTACTATAGCATGTTACATTAATTTCTGTAATGCTTTCTAACTCTAGTTTTTAACTGCTAAATTCTTTCTAATTTTCTCTGAAGGTGTTGTACAATTAACCATGTAGTAAGAAAATAAACTTCAGAACTTTTGTCGGTTTGGGTTAGAAAACTGTCATATTTAAGATCTGTATGCCATAAAATAAAAAAGAGATGTAACTGTAAAATCATCATCACCATGGCTAAAGTAAATGGTCTTGCTGAAATTTTACAGTGCTAATATACATATTTTAAAAGATGATTTTAAAATGTGATGTAATGATCATAATAAAAATTCCAGCTTAAAAGTCACAAAGATGATTCTCAAATATTTTGAAATAGTCTATAATCTTAATAAATAAATAGGTTATGATTTAGCCATATGTTTAAAGTACAGCCCAATCTTGATTATCTTTAGTCTCTGGAGACATGGATAGCTAAGATATTTAAAATCCAGATATCATTTCAGAGCCTCTTTTTGCCTCTTCTCCCACCAAATATTTACCAAACTTAATGGGCAAACTTACATTTCAACTCTTTTCTTCTTGAACAATAAATGCAAAATAAATAAATGAATAAAAATTTGACAATACAGGAAGAAAAGACCAATCTATACACTAAATAACCAGTCTTTGAATAATCAAGAGTTGGCCGCATAGCATTATGTTTACCTTAAGAGTGAAAATAGGCTCATTCCCCTTCATATCTTTAAGTAAAATCAAACAGGAGTTCCTATGCGCCTTAACGTTCCTAGGCAGAGTTTCTCTGAGTACCTGAAAGAACCCTGGTGGCACAGGACCTACTGGCATGCCATCTCCTGGGGGAATGTTTCCTAGCACTGGACTGGGAGCTGCTGCAGCACTCTGCAAAGAATAAAGGAGAAACAAGCCTATATCATTACAGAGAAGGCACAACACCAAAGACTAATAATGATAATAGATTGTAGGAGGGGAAACTTTTCATTCACGGGAACAATACTGGTAATTTCCTCCACTACAGAGGTAAACTAAGATACAACAAGTTAGTTTAGTAGAAAACTAAGTTATTTTGTTTAAACGGGTCTCTTTAAAATTTCTGAAGTCACAGAACTTTAATAAGGTATTATATTTAAATGATATATAAAAAACAAATAATAATATGACAAAATGATAAAAGTTTAAGCAAACCCTTTAAGGGACAGGCATCTGAAATGGCAACATAAGTAACAGGAGGTAAATATGTGAGTAATAAATTTGGAAATGGTAGTTGTAGGAGTTGGAAAAAAAGAACTCTCTTTTAAGATAATCCTTTTGTGTGTCATAAACAACATAATAAACTTTTTGCCTATAGGTGGCAACATATTATTTATTTGCTTTCTGATAATCTACAATTGGTAGCCAAAATAGAAGTGGTAACAAAAATGAGGTGGTCAGTACACAAAAGTAATTAGGAAATTGAATAAGAGAAAGGAATTCGATTTGGAGAGATTACTCTTATATAAATAGCTTATGAAAAAATCAGATTGAAAAATTCAAAGGCTACTTGTTCACAAATTATTTCATGGAATACTAGAGCTTCATAACATAGGATTACAAAAAACTTTGGGTTTAGACTCTTTGTAATCAAATCAAGGGTTTACATTTAATTCTTATACAGAGTAGCAATATATACAACTGTACTATAACCATGAATTTTTTTTAAGTTTTTATTTTTATTTATAACCATGAATTTAATTTCTCAACCTGGTTAGACATATTACAAATGCTGAGAGCAGTCAAGAAGGAACCAGAAATATTCTAAAGACAGATTAGTATAAATCCAACAGCTCTGCTATGGAAAGAACTCAAAACAAATCCTGAATCGAATGCATCTGTTGCACTGTCCTCAGCTATATATCCATAGTCATTCATGGAGTAATATTCTATTAGAGGATGTAATAAAAAGCTCAGTATGTCTGCAGCACATATTTCCTGGTAGATAAACTGAGAAAAATAATACTGTTTATTCTATAGCACTGGCAGTTATTAATAACGAAGGCCAATGATTTTAATATTTCCTAAATGTGGCTATCTGAAGAGTTGCTAACCTATGAATGCTAAAATTCTGAACTTCTGATAAAGCTTATAAGCATAAAAGGAGAACTATTTCTAAATATTAAGATAAAACATTAATTATTATTTTTATAAACATTGATTTTAGAGAGAAGAAGTGGAGAGAGAGAAAAAGAGAAAGAGAAACATGGATTTGTTGTTCCACTTATTTCTGCATTCATTGGTTGATTCCTGTGTGTGCCTTGACTGGGGATTAAACCGTAACCTTGCTGTATAGGGACAATGCTCTAAACAACTGAGGTCTCTGGCCAGGGCCTATATTATTCTATTTTAAGCAAAAGCATGCAATTTTATTTAGGGTACATTAACTGAATACCTACCATTTGTCAGATAATGTTCTATTTCATTTTATATATAAAAACTCAAGCTTTTTTAAAAAAATAAAAAGCAAATTTCCTTTTTTTCATTTTAACTAAACTTGTATAAGAGTTGAATAACAATGTTAGAGTAAGAAAAAAATTTACCACCAGACATGTATCCTCTTTAAGTTTGAATATATATATATATATATATGATTAAGACAGATCTAAGGAAGAAGGATTTTATCTACATCCTTTGATAGCCACTTTCTTTCAGGGGAAAGTTGCTCTTAGTTCTAAAAGCTAGACATTTGATGTCATTATTATTCTAATTAATTGCAGAATAGAAACTTGTTTTTGCAATACAAAAGACATTAAAAAATAGAAATTTATAAACCACACTCATCTATACTTTTATAGAAATGCATATTATAATGTATAGTTCAAAGATGCTATTTCTCCCTCAATTCTAGTTGCCTAGAAAGTATAAAAAAGAAGATTTTGCATACCAAAGGAAAAAAAATGTTTGTTGGCAACTAAACTAAAATTCAATAAGTAAAGATGTGGGATCATCATTGGCTTCATTACTTTTTTTGGAGGGAGGAAGGAACTACATAGTTTATAGGTATATAATATGCTAAACTTTTTCTCAAAGTTCTTCATGATATGTTTCCTATGGTTTTTTTCCAGCTATTATTTAAAAGTGAAACAAAAGAATCAGATGAAGATTTAAGTAATATGTCTTTAAAATGCCTGCATTTAAGTTTATGACTCCAAAATTATTTAGTAAATTCAATCAAAATATATAGCCAAACACTCTTTTAAGCTGTGCAGTATAGCAGTTAATGTTCCGCTCTTTTGATGTTAACATTCTAGTAAGGGAAGCGAGGCAGTAGTGCTATGGAGGAAAAAAAGATCAGGGAAGAGAACGTTTCCAGCATAGGGAGTAGGGATTATAATTTCAAACAGGACAATCAGGAATAAATCAATCAGTCAAACAAATTAATGGATCAGAACATGGTGACTAATTGATTTGAAATATCCCTTTTACTCCATTGTTGATATTAGCTTCCTACGTTTCAAAATGCATCAAATCCTTACAGTTTGTACCTATTCCCTGATAATCATAAAAATATTTTGTAGAAAATTTTCTTTCTAGATAATCATACTTTGGGCATAACAATAGAGGTGTCTTGAAAATAAGGAGTTTTAGAGTATAGAGCATGATGATTTCTGGTGTGATAGTAGTTTCGAGCCTTGGCCTAAAGACATAAAGTGAAGTGAACAGAATACACATAATAATCCAGGTTGTTTACCCAGTACAAGGCACTAGTTCAGAGCACTTCTGCCCAAACTTCACTTTATGGACTACATTTTTGAAATAAGCAATCTACCCATTCACAATTTTCCACTGGGATTTCTTGACAAGGATAATAACTCTCTTTGCTGTACTATGTGGACTCAAGATTTAGTGTATGATCTGGTACACCATGTTGATCATTAACAAATACTAGTGTGATAATAAACATTGCAGAGGCTCTAACTGCCTAACTTGCTCATTTATATACAGCAGCAATATAAATAATACATGCCTTAAAACTGAGAGCTAAATACTGATGGGCACTTGGGGTGCTTGTACATCTTGGTTTCTTTGGATAAATCCCCAGAAGTGGAATCATTGGGTCATAAGAGTTGGGAATTGGTAGTTACAGATAGTCTTGGGATATAAAGTACAGCATAGGATATATAATCAATAATATTCTAATAACTATGTATGGTGCCAGGTGGGTACTGGGAATACCAGGGGGAACACTTTGTGCAACCATTATGCTGCACACCTGAAACTAATACAAATAATACTGAATGCAAACAGAACTTTAAAAAAATACAAAAAAAAAAGTAGGTGGTCTGAACTGAGATATGCACACAGGATGAATACTTGATATGAAAAAAGACTGCAAATAGATTATTAATAATAGTTTAAATTGATTAATTTTGAAATAATAGTTTGAATATACTGAATTAAATAAAACATTAAGATAAATTTTAATTTTACCTATTTATTTTTACTGTTTCAATGTGCCTAGTAGAAAATTTAAAACTACATATGAGGTTTGCATTCTATTTACTTTTACTTGATTGATTTTAGAGAGAGAGAGAGGAAAAAAATACTTTTATATAAAAATAAAATAAAATAAAAGCAATAGTAGTTATTGTTACAATTTTAATGCAAAGCACAAATACTTTAGCTGCTGGTTGAAGACATATTCTTAATCATACTAAGAAATCTTTCTATGCCTAAATTCTAAAAACAATTTTCAAAGAAATCAGGAATAAAAAAGAATGTTTTGGGTTTTTCATATTTGATTAGAGTCATCTGGGTTTTCTTTTGGAAAGTACAATATAAGTAATCATATGCTTATAAGTTTCTTTTTTTAGAAAATTAAATTTAACAGGGTGACATTGATCCACAAGAGTACAAAGGTTGCAGGTAAACATCTCTGTAGCACTTGAACAGTTGATTATGTTGTATACCCATCACCCAAAGTTAAATAATTGTCCATTACCTTATATTTGTCCCTCTTAAACTTAAAGCATCACTGTGTTTCTTAGATAAGGTTGGTCATGAAGAATGATTCTTTAATAAGATGATAACTTACATTTGCTAATATTTTATTGAGCACTTTGTATCTGTCGTCTGTATGAGACGAGTTAGACTGCTCCTTGCTGTATTACATCTTTCCAGCCTGAGCAACAGGATTATTCTACCTTCTCAAAATGGATTATATAGCAAACTGTTTCTTTTTTTTTTTTAATTTTTAATTAATTTTAACTTATTGTGTTAACATAGATTCAAGTGTTCCACTCACTACAACACCCTCACTACCCACCGCCATGCTCCCCATTACACCCCCTTTGCATCCCTCCCCCAAACCCCCTCCCCCCTTCCCTCTGGGATTTGTTGTCCTGTTATCTGTATCTATGTGTTATGTACTATATTTCCACACGTATAAGATGCAACTTTTTAAAAAAAATTTGGGGTCTAAAAACTGGGTGCGTCTTATTCAGTGGTTGTAGATTTTTTTACTTGCATTTCCCACTTTTTTTCGCTTGTTTTTGCACTCATTGTTGAAGACAGTGATTGTCATCAGACAGATGAGAACAAGCTAGTGGGTGGGAGTTTTGACAGTGATAAGTTGTATGAAATTTATAATGAATAAAACTTGAGTTCAATAACTTTTTTTCTTTTTTTTTCTGAACCTGGAAACCGGGAGAGACAGACAGACTCCCGCATGCGCCCGACCGGGATCCACCCGGCACGCCCACCAGGGGCGATGCTCTGCCCACCAGGGGTCGATGCTCTGCCCCTCCGGGGCGTCGCTCTGTCGCGACCAGAGCCACTCTAGCGCCTGGGGCAGAGGCCAAGGAGCCATCCCCAGCGCCTGGGCCATCTTTGCTCCAATGGAGCCTTGGCTGCAGGAGGGGAAGAGAGAGACAGAGAGGAAGGAGGGGGTGGTAGTGGAGAAGCAAATGGGCGCTTCTCCTATGTGCCCTGGCCGGGAATCGAACCCGGGTCCCCCGCACGCCAGGCCGACACTCTACCGCTGAGCCAACCGGCCAGGGCCGAGTTCAATAACTTAATGTAATACTTTTTTTTTTTTCAAATTTCAGGCCCCAAAATTAAGATGCGCTTTATACATGGAAGCGTCTTACGTATGGGGAAATAAGGTGTATATAATTTCACTAATCCCTTCACCTTCTCCGATCCCATCCCCTCCTCCCCCTTCCCTCTGACAGCTGTCCCTCTGCTCCCTGTGACCCTGCCTCTGTCTCTATTCCGTTCCTCAGTTTACCTTGTTCATTAGATTCCACATATAAGTGAGATCACATGATATTTGTATTTCTCTGCCTGGCTTATTTGGCTTAGCATAATAATCTCCAGGTCTATCCATGTTGTCGCAAAAGATAAGATTTCCTTCTTTTTCACGACTGTGTAGTATTCCATTGTGTATATGTACCACTGCTTTTTAATCCACTTGTCCACTGACAGACACTTGGGCTGTTTCCAGATCTTGGCTGTTGTAAACAATGCTGCAATAAACATGGGGGAGCATATCTTCTTTTGAATCAGTGATTTGGTATTCTTAGGATATACAGTGGTACCTTGAGATACGAGTTTAATTTGTTCTGTAACCGAGCTCGTAAGTCAGTCAACTCGTATATTAAACAAATTTCTCCCATTTAAAATAACTGAAATAGATTTAATCAGTTCCAGCCTCTAAAACATCCCCAAACCATCCTAAATTATGAAAAAAGATGTGTTTTTAATTAAGAAACACACATGTATACTTTACCAATGCATAACAAAATATATGAAATAAAAGAAAAAAGTGTTATTAATACTGTATTCTTACCTCAGAGAGAAGAGTGTAGCTAACGGAGGTGAATGGCTGCACTAACACTAAGTGTAAACTAAAACTGCATTTTCTTTACTTTAAACACAACTAAAACTGCACTTTCTTTACTTAAAATGAAACCACAAAAACTTAATTGCAAAAAAGTGCACTTTCTTAACTTTAAACTTAATCTAAGCTTAACATTATGTATTTTTCATTTAATCATCACCTGTTTTTGCCTTTTTGGCTGCACTTTCAGCACTTTCACTTGCAGGACTTTTGAATAAAAATGAGACTCAGAGACATGAACAAGAATGTGATGGCAACAGGGGCGGGGGGTTGGGGGAGGGGGGATGAGGTGAAGAAGGAGAGAGGGGTTAGGGGAGGGGAGGGGCACAAAGAAAACCAGATAGAAGGTGACAGAAGACAATTTAACTTTGCAGGAGGGGTAAACAGCACAATCAGATGTCAAAATAATCTAGAGATATTTTCTCTCAACATATGTACCCTGATTTATCAATGTCACTGCATTAAATTTAATAAAAAAAAAAATGGGAAAAAAAAAATCTATCCAAAGAGGTTTGCTTTTGCCTGCCTTTTAAAATGTTATGGAAATGTGACAAACAAGTGTCATTAAAAAGTGCTGAAGCACGACCAGTTGAAACTTTTTCTGGGTGTTTCTTTTCAATGAAACTTGAAAGCTTCTCCCACATTGCCAGCATGTCTTTCATTTCACTTGTAGAAATCACTTCCTCTGACTCTACCTCCTCCTCACTACTAATCTCTTGCAGAAGCTCTGTATGTTGCATCATCTGTAGCTCCTTCAACTTCTCCGTTGAGAGTTCCTCCTCATGTTCCTCGATGAGCTTGTTTACGCACCCTCATCTACCTCTAGACTCATGACTTTCTGAGGGACACAATCTCCTCCAACGCTTCTACCTCAGTCTTGGTCTCTGGTTCGAATCCTTCGAAGTCCCTGTCTGCAACAATATCAGGCCATAACTTTTTCCATGCCGAGTTCAAGGTTCTTCTTGTAATCTCTTGCCATGCCAAGCCAATAATGTGTAAACATATCACGATGTTGTAGTGATCTTTCCAAAACTCTCGTAGGCTTAGAATTGTATTCTCAGTCACCTCAAAGCAGCGGCGGAACAAGTGCTTTGTGTAAAGCTTTTTAAAGTTGGAAATGACCTGCTGATCCATAGATTGCAAGACTGAAGTCGTGTTGGGTGGGTGGTAGAGGACTTTCACGAATTTGAATTCATTGAGAATGTCATCTAGAAGACCAGGTGGGTGGGCTGGAGCATTATCAAGGATTAATAATGCTTTCATTGGGAGTTTGTTTTCTTGAAGATATTTCTTCACTGCAGGACCAAAGATGAGATTTACCCATTCAATAAAAAACTGCCATGCCCTAGCATTGGCACACCACATAACCTGCAGTTTTTCTTTAAGAATCTTGTGAGTCTTAAAGGCTCGAGGATTTTCGGAATAATACATTAGCAGTGGCTTTACTTTACAGTCACCACATTTGCACACAATGCAAGGGTCAGACGGTCCTTCATAGGTTTATGGCCTGCAGCTTCTTCTGCTCTGAGGTAATGAAAGTCCTCCAGGGCATTTTTTCCCAAAACAATCCTGTTTTGTCAGTTGAAAACTTGTTGGAGGATATAGCCTTCCTTTACAATAAGCGCAGCAAAACATGCGATGTACTCCTCAGCTGCCTTAACATCAGCACTCGCAGCTTCACCATACCTCACCACTGAGTGGATGCCAGATCTCTTCTTGAAATTTTCAAACAGCCATGAATTTCCTTAAACGTATCTTCTGCTGCCTCTTTTGAGGTTGATGGTTCTTTCTTCTTCAAGTCCCCATAAATAATACGTGCCTTTTCGCATATTACAGTCTCCGTCACTGTATCTCCTGCCAGCTATTTCTCTTTCACCCACACCAGCAGAAGCTTCTCCATTTCTTCATGGATATTTGTCCTTAATTGGGACAGAATTGTAGTTCCTTTCGCTGGATTTGCGCTTTTGATGGCATCCTTTTGTTTAAGGATGGTACAAAGGTCGTACAGCCTTGCCAGTTCAATCACTTGTACACCACACTCATGTTTTTCTATTATTTCTTGCTTTACTTCTATCGACATCATTCTCTTCTTCTCACCACTGTCCTTTACACTCACTTTCTTCAGCCCCATGATAGCACACAAAAAAAGTTAGTAAAAAATGCAAAAATGATGCAAGAACATGTACAACGCACGAGATTCGACTTGATTCTGCAGGTAACATGTGAGAAAGAATGAGATGCTGGTGTTGTGCTGCCGATACCAGACCCATGCACCAACATGCCAACTAGCAGCAGTTTCCTGAATCATGGCTCAGATCTTGGAATTTCACTCGGATCTCAAACAAAAATATGGACCGAGTCGCAGCTCATATCTTAAAACATTTGTATGTTGGTCTGCTCGTATCTCAAGGCACCACTGTGTTCCTGTAAGTGGGAAAGCTAGGTCAAAAGGCAGTTCTATTTTTAATTTTTGAAGATACTCCATACTGTTTTCTACAGTGGCTGCACCAGTCTGCACTCTCACCAGCAGTACAGGAGGGTTTCCTTTTCTCCACACCCTCACCAGCACTTATTCTGTGTTGTTTATTAAGGAGCACCATTCTGACAGGTGTGAGGTGGTATCTCATTGTAGTTTTAATTTGCATTTGTCTGATGATTAATGACATTGAACATTTTTTATATGCCTATTGGCCATCTAAATGTACTCTTTGGAGAAGTGTTTATTCAGTTCTTTAGCCCATTTTTAAAAATTTTATTTTAACTTACTGGGTGTACATAGATTCTAGTGTCTCCCCACATACCTCCCCCCAGCCCCCTTTTTTTTGTGGCAGAGAGAGTCAGAGAGAGGGACAGATAAGGACAGACAGACAGGAAGGGAAAGAGATGAGAAATATCAATTCTTCGTTGCAGTTCCTTAGTTGTTCATTGATTGATTTGTCATATGTGCCTTGACCAGCGGGCTACAGCAGACTGAATGACTCCCTGCTTGAGCCAGCGACCTTGGGCTCAAGCTGGTGAACCTTGCTCATAAAGAAATAGCTCCTTAACTGTTAGCAGAAGATTCTACCAATCCCATGAAGACTCTAGCCAAACTAATTTCTAGGGTAGGGAGACTATAACGACAACTGAAACCACAGTTTAGGATTCATCACCATGTCAATTTTGCTAACAGTCCCTGTTCTGACCCTGCACACACCAATTCAAAGTAACCAGAATGCAGCCTCAATCCCTGTGCCAAAAGAGGGTCCATTTCTTATTTCTATTTGCCAGGCTTCTAGCCTTAGTTCCCATCTAAGTAGCATCTCAGTGTCTCCAAAACCAGAGTAGAACATTTTACTGAGTCCTTTTCTCATAGTACTTCTAACAGTACGTTCTGCTGCTGACCTTCCATTTCCACAGCTGAATCCTCACTACTTGCAATTGGGTTCCCTTGGTGCCAACAGATCCCATGCCTAGATCTCCATTCATTATTTCTTGCAGTGCCACTCTTGGTGCATAGCACTTTCCATCTGCAGAGCATTTCTATTACTTACTCATTCTATGCTATCCTAATGATGATCACTTGCATATATCTCTGCCTGCTACTAGTCTCCAAACTCTCTGAGGCAGATCTACTAACCTGTCATCACTTGCTCTCAATTGTCTGCTGTAGGACTTCTCTGAATTGCTTACTCTGTCATTCTAAAATGGTCCTGTCTTAGAATCCAAGGTACACTTGTTCTGATTGCATGACTTCAGAATCTCTATTTAAATTCTTTTTAAAACTCTTTGTCCCACCTGACCAGGTAGTGGTGCAGTTGATAAGAGCATTGGACTGGGACACGAAGGACCCAGGTTCAAAACCCCAAGGTTGCTGGCTTGTGCACAGGCTCAGCAATTTGAGTGTGGGGTCTCTGGCTTGAGTGTGGGATCATAGGCATGACCCCATGGTCACTGGCTTGAGTCCAAAGGTTGCTGTCTTGAAGCCCAAGGTCACTGGCTTGAGCACAAGGTTGCTGGCTTGAGCAAGGGTCACTCGCTCTGCTGTAGCCCCCCCCCCCCCCCCCCCCTGTCAAGGCACATATGAGAAAGCAATCAAAGAACAACTAAGGTGATGCAACGAAGAATTGATGCTTCTTATTTCTCTCTCCCTTCCTGTCTGTCTGTCTGTCCCTTTCTCTGAATCTCTCTGTGTCTCTGTCAAAAAAAAAAATCTTTGTCTCAAAACAGATTAGTCATGGAGGCATAGCTCCATATCAATAGCATAAATCACTGCAATTTTTGTTTGGTTTTTCCAAGAAGAAGTTAATCATTATATATTCATCTTTTAAAAAGTCATTCTTTATGAATCAAATATTTATGCAAACGACCTATCTCCTTTGAAATATCTTTTCTTTTTAAATTTACAGCTTTTGTAGTTCGAAAATTTTTTAATTTAGAAAATTAAATTTAACAGAGTAACATTGATAACAAGTATAACAGATTTCAGATAAACATCACTGTATCATTTGAATAGTCAATCATATTGTATATCCATCACCCAAAATCAAATCAGTTTCTGTCACTCTATTTGTCCCTCTTTACAGCCTCCCCACATCCCCTCCTTCCTCCCTACATCTCCCTCCCACTGGTAACACTGCACTCTTATCTCAGTTTTGACCCACCTATGTGTGAAATCATAGTTCTTAGCTTTTCCTGATTTACTTATTTCACTCAGTATAATGTTCTCAAGATCCATCCATGTTGTTGTAAATGATGCTGTGTCATCATTTCTCAATGATGCTATGTCATAACTTCTCAGTTAGAAGTTTCAAGTCAACAATTCTGAGTTTTTTTCCTTTAACAGCATTAATAGCATGAATCTAAAACAAAATGTATCTAATATAACAAATTTCCAAAAGCTTTTAAATTTTATCTATAATAGCTAAATATGCTTAAGTAGGTATTCTAATTCATTTTTTAAATTTCAATTATTTCACTATTTCACAATGTTTTAGGATGATTCCTATACTAGGATTAATTATTAAAGCTTCAATATTTATTTTATTTAAAATATCTAATATCCCTAAGAAGTTGTTATTGTGCATAAAAAGAGAACTTGAAAGTAGCTTGAGCAGAAGTACTACTGTTTAGTTTTAAAAGATGTTAGTTACTGCTTTCTTAAAAGTGGCATAACAGATGGACTACAAAAGGCATAAAAAGAAAATAGTAAGATAATAAATACAAACACTCATTTACAATGGCTCTAAATGGGAAATAGGGCTAAGCCATGAAACTAGATTTCTATGTCTTTTTTTAATTAATATTTGAGTATAATTCTGCCACAAAGTTTGAAACTATTTAATTGCTGCCACAAGACAAAATAAAACATTGCCATATGTTAGCCCATAAAAACATACAGAGTAAGGGATACCTGCAAAGGGTTCTTTTAAATATCAGTATAGTTTTGGTGGTGAGCGAGATAATCTAAAAAACACTTTTATAAAGATCCTAAAGATAGTATCCATAAAAATACAGTTAGCCAGACCCGTCACTCCTCAGAACACTGGGGATTTCCTCTTGTGAAACTATCTGCCTTCAGACACTGTATACATTCTCCTGGATATTCTCAAGGTAAGAAATCTTTATTCTTAATGAGTTAATTTGCTTTTTGGAAGCATATAAAATCCATTTGGTATATGGCTTTATGAATAGTGGATAATAAGATAAAAAGATTTCAAATGAAAAGTTTTTAAAATATAACAGCTTTTTAAATATAAAATAGCACTGAGTTCAGCTCCAAAAATTTTTTAGCTTTTTAAATTTTATTTATTTATTTATTTATTTATTTTTATTTTTTGACAGAGACAGAGAGAGTCAGGAGAGAACAGATAGAGACTGACAGGAAGGGAGAGAGGTGAGACGCATCAATTCTTCGTTGCAGCACCTTAGTTGTTCATTGATTACTTTCTCATATGTGCCTTGATCAGGGGGCTACAAACAGATCGAGTGACTCCTTGCTCAAGCCAGTGACCTTGGCCTCAAGCCAGCTACTGTGGGGTGATGTCTATGATCCCATGCTCAAGCCAGATGAGCCCACGCTCAAGCCAGCAATTTCAGGGCTTTGAATCTAGGTCCTCCCCATCCCAGTCCAATACTCTACCCACTGCACCATTGCTTAGTCACACAGCTTTTTTATTTTTAAAGATAGCTGACATACAATATTATATAAGTTTCAGGTGTATAAAATAGAGATTTGACATTTATATGCCTTAAGAAGTGATAACCATAATAAGTGTAGTCACCATACAAAGTTATACTATATTTTTGATTATGTTCCCTATGCTATACATTACATACCCATGAATTATTTTATAACAGGAAGTTTCTACTCTTAATTCCCTTCACCTTTCTGGCCCATCCCTCAAACCCTCTCCCCTCTGTCAGCCATCAGTTTGTTCTCTGTATTTATGAGCCTATTTCTGTTTTCTGTTCCTTTTTTTTCTTTTTAGATTCCAAGTATCATTGAAATTGTATGGTATTTGCCCTTCTCTGTCCAACTTATTTCACTTAGCATAATACCTCTAGGTCCATCCATGTTGTCAAAGGTTTCAAAGTGACCATATGATTGAGATGTTTTAGGTTTTTATATACTTTAAATCGATCTTTGACTTCATAATTTTCATTCATAGCGCACTTTTTACCCAATAACTATTTGTGCCTACTATGTTTCTGATACTATGCCTAGTAAACCTTATTCTTATTCTAAGGAGTTTACAGTCTTAACAGGGAGAAACAGACAACTATACATGTATTTATTTACCAGTGTGATAAATACTAGTTAAAGAAAGTGAGAGATGTACTTTGGAAGGTTACAGAATGTTTCTTTCCTAGAAGTAACATTTAAGCTGAAAGCTGAATAAACAATTAGTGATAAAGGGACAAAAAGGAAGGAAAAAGTAAGGCAAGAGAATGAAATTATGTAAACTAAAAGAATTAAGACATAAAGACCCTAGGACAGTGGTTCTCAAAGTGTGTGCCAGGGCACAGTGGTGAACTCTAGAAGATTTCCAGGTGCGCCCTATGGTATTCCAGAGAAATATGTTCCTGTTGGGGACCAAAAAACCAACAGGGCTTTTGGAGTTTGAATTTTTGGGGGACAGAGGTGTGGGGAATTGGCTGTAAGCTGACAGTTTGCTCAACCCCCCACCTCACTTGCCTGATTAGGTTGCAAAAGGCTGTTAAGCTGTGGTGCTGGATTGTTTACACTGCCCCCCATGTTCCCCGGAAAGACTGGAGGTAAGTTTCTTCTATCCTTTGTTTGATGCAAAGTTAAGATGACATGTAGGGTGGGGGTTTTCTGCTCTTTGTAAAATTATTGGGTTGCCTTGGAAACATGATCAGAGACCACTGATTTGCTAATGGCCTCACTTTACCCTATAAATAAAGCAAGATGCGGTTTTGGGGCATGCTTTATTCTTGCCAGCAGCAATTACTGGGCCTTCCTGACCCCGTATTGTCTTAATTCTGTGTATTTTCTTAATTCTGCACCATTCCCAGTCAGGAACTGGAATTATTAGCTGCGCTGGTTCACAGCACGTGCCCAGATATAAAAATAAATATAGTTACTCTATTATACCATTTCATTATGAAAATACCGCTCTTTTTGTTAACACATTATTATATTTATTATTAATACATCATTATATTAATTTTAGATAAATACAACCAAATAAAATGGATAGATTTTTCAAAAAGAAACATGATATTGAAGAATTTGATTCTGGAAGTGAGCAAAAGTTAAGTGTAAATAAAATAGGACTTGGAGGCTGATGGGCAGAATTTTTTTATAGCATTTCCCATCACTTAACAGTGAACAATATGATTGGATTAGAAACCCATTCATGGAAGCTTCAAGTGATTTTGGTTTAACATTAACAGAAGAAGAACTGGCAGCTATGTCCACTGATCATGGATTGATGATTAAACATAAGGAATTGTCTCTTGAAGCCTTTTGGATTTCTATAAAAGAAGAATATGTGGCAATATCTATAAAAGCTTTGAACATTTTACTACAATTTTCAACATCCTATTTATGTGAATTAGAATTTTCTACCCTCAACACAATTAAGAGTAAAAAGATAGGAATTCTTCAATGTATTGATAAAAAAATGAGAGCCCTGGCCGGTTGGCTCAGTGGTAGAGCGTCGGCCTGGCGTACAGAAGTCCTGGGTTCGATTCCCGGCCAGGGCACACAGGAGAAGCGCCCATCTGCTTCTCCACCCCTCCCCCTCTCCTTCTTCTCTGTCTCTCTCTTCCCCTCCCGCAGCCGAGGCTCCATTGGAGCAAAGATGGCCCGGGCGCTGGGGATGGCTCCTTGGCCTCTGCCCCAGGTGCTAGAGTGGCTCTGGTCACAGCAGAGCGACGCCCTGGAGGGGCAGAGCATCGCCCCCTGGTGGGCAGAGCATCGCCCCCTGGTTGGCGTGCTGGGTGGATCCCGGTCAGGCGCATGCGGGAGTCTGTCTGACTGTCTCTCCCCGTTTCCAGCTTCAGAAAAACACACACACACACACACACACACACAAAGCATCAGTAGATACAAAGAGGATCTTTAATTAATAACAAAAGGAATAATTTACAAACAAATTATAATGATTCTTAATGTATCTAACAGATTAACTTTAAAATACATGTAACAAAACTAACAAGATTACCAACAGAAGTCAACAAATCCATCATCACAGTGAGAGATTGAGACTTCTCAGACACTAATACATTAAACTGGCTAAAAATTAGATTTGCCCCTAATTAACAAGCTTGATTTCATGGACATTTATAAGACTCAGGATCCACAAACAGAAAATATAATTTTTTTCAAGCTCTCAGAATATTCATAAAGAATTGATCAAAACAAGGCCACAATAAAGCATAAAAAGTATTTAAGAATATATATTATATGGGTTATTTCTTAGAACACAATACAATAAAATTAGGAATAATAAAAAATCTTATTATTCAAAACTGTATACTTTTAGGAACTAAAAATAAATATTTTAAATTTTATAAAATCACAAGAAAATTCTTCAGATTTAAGTTACAAAAGCCCTACATATCAAAACTGGCAAAGTATAACGAAAGAAGTTCTTAGAGAAAGTATACAGCTTAAATGTGCATATTAGGTAATGGGAAAGGTTAAAATTATTAAATGTTTTGGATTTACCCCTGTAAAGTAATAAATATAGGGAGCTCATTTTTGCTCTACTAAAATTTTATAAACATATTTATTATGGGTCCTGGCTGTTTTGCTCAGTGGTAGAGCATTGGCCTGGCGTGTGAAAGTCCCAGGTTCGATTTGCAGCCAGGGCACAAAGGAGAAGCACCCATTGCTTCTCCACCCTTCCCCTTCTCCTTCCTCTCTGTCTCTCTTCCCCTCCCACAGCCAAGGCTTCATTGGAGCAAAGATGGCCCGGGCGCTGAGGATGGCTCCATGGCCTCCGCCTCAGGCACTGGAATAGCTTTGGTTGCAATGGAGCAACGCCCCAGATGGGCAGAGCATCGCCCCCTGGTGGGCATGCTGGGTGGATCCTGGTTGGATGCATGCAGGAGTCTGTCTCTTTGCCTCCCTGCTTCTAACTTCAGAAAAATACAAAAAAAAAAAACAACAAAAAAAACCCCCAAAACACAACATATTATTATGTTTATACCCTGGACGTGGCACTTGCCAGATAGAGTTGAATGAAGTGGAATATAAAATTTTATTCTTAAGTTTATTGTAGAACAGAAAAAGAAATGATTATTTAACAGTGTAAGGAATACATATAATCAATTATAACATACAGGGGTAAACCATAGCTATGGGGTGAAAACAACCATACTGTATGCTTTCTAAACCTGAAATAACATTGAAATGGGAAGACATGAGAAATACCTTAGAAGGAAACACCATTCAGATTTGAGAAAAATGATCATAAAGTGTAGAGTATTCCATTGCCTTGGTTAAAGTATTACATATTCTTTATGTTTGTGAGAAACTTGGATATTTATGCCTAAGCCAAAGCATTGCCACCTAACCTCTATACCAGGGGTCCCCAAACTTTTTACACAGGGGGCCAGTTCACTGTCCCTCAGACCGTTGGAGGGCCGGACTATAAAAAAAACTATGAACAAATCCCTATGCACACTGCACATATCTTATTTTAAAGTAAAAAAACAAAACGGGAACAAATACAATATTTAAAATAAAGAACAAGTAAATTTAAATCAACAAACTGACCAGTATTTCAATGGGAACTATGTTCCTCTCACTGATCACCAATGAAAGAGGTGCCCCTTCCAGAAGTGCAGCGGGGGCCAGATAAATGGCCTCAGGGGGCCGCATGCGGCCCGCGGGCCGTAGTTTGGGGACCCCTGCTCTATACACTAACTCCCGATGTAGCTCAGGAAAGATGATACTCAGAGCAGTCTCAGCCCTCTGCAATACCCAGGAGACCAGCCTCACCAAAGGCACACCAAAGGTAATTCAGAACACAGTTTATTGTAAGTGTTATAAGAATTCACATTAAGGTCCTGGCTGGTTGACTCAGTAAACAGTGTCGACCAAGCATGCAGACATTTGGGATTCAATCCCCAGTCAGAGCACACAGGAGAAGTGACCATCTGCTTCTCATTCCCTCTCTCTCCCTCTTCTCTCTCTCTTCCCCTTCCACAGCCAGTGGCTCAGTTGGTTTGAGCGTTGGCCTCAGGCACTGAGGATGGCATAGTTGATTCAGGCATCATCAGCCCCAGACAGAGGTTGCCAAGTGGGTCCTGGTTGTGGTGCATGCGAGATTCTATCTAACTCCCCTCCTTTCACTTTAAAATAATAGTAATTATAATTCACATTAAGAAAAGAATGACTGATTATTAGGGTTAACCTCACACAGACAATCATGGTTTCAGCTAAATCTTAAAGAAAAGTTGGTGTTATAGAAAAAAAGTAATAAAAAACCTCAGACCAGAATAAGAATATGGGAAATGCACAAAGGAAGTAAGAAACTACAAAGTAACTACAGGAGATAGGAAACTGCTCTCCTTGATTAGCAGGAGAAAAAAAAATGTATCCAAGAGATAAGACCTGTTGCTGGGAATTCTTAAATACCAAGATATATTAACATTTGTTCCAATGAATAATAAAGAGTTACTATATATCTCCAAGATAAGAAGAAACTCAACATGATCAGAACTAAAAAGAGAAATCGACAATTTTACTATTTTATGTAGAGATTTAAACACTTCTTGATAATTGATAGTGAATATAGAGAAAATCAGTAGGGGTATAAAAGACAAACAACTCTATAGATTATCTAGATCTAATTAAATTTATAAAACACTACAATCAACAATAGCAGAATACACTATTTTTAAATGTGTATTCTTGAAGCATTCACAAAATTAGACCATATTCTGGGTCATAAAACAAACCTCAATAAATTTAAAAAGATAGCACTCAACAGTTATTTGATCACAATAAAACTAAGCTAGTAATTGAAAATAGATATTATTGAAATCTCCATACATTTGGAAATTAATATTCTTTTAAATATATGTGTAAAAGACACTTCATGAGAAATTAGAAAATATCTTATATTAAATGATAATGAAAATACTATATATCAATATTTGTGGGCTGTAGTTAAAGCAGTGCTATAGGGAAATGCATAGCATTAAGTCTTACATAAGAAAAGATTGAAAATCAATGACCAAAGCTTCCATGTTAAAAAGCTAAAAGAGTAATTCATCCAAACAAAAGCAGAAGAAAGGAAACAATAAAGATAAAAGCAGAAATAAATAAAATAAGAATATTAAAGAAAAGAGAAAATTAATTTAACCAAAATGCAGGCTCTTAGAAAATTTTAAAAAATTGATAAACCAAACTCAAGAAAAGAGAGTATATATAAATCACCTTATCAGGGGATAGCTATAGTTATCCTACTTTTGTGGAAAGAAAATATGAATAACTACACAGCAATTAACTTTATGACAAAGAAGAAATAAACATATACCTTGAAAGAAAAAACAATGACTATCCCTAGCCTTAAAGAAAAAGAAAATCTAAATATCTCTACATTTAATAAATAAATTGAATTCTTAATAAAAAACCTTCCTGGCCTGACCTGTGGTGGCGCAGTGGATAAAGCATCAACCTGGAAACACTGAGGTTGCCGGTTCAAAACCCTAGGCTTGCCTGGTCAAGGCACATATGGGAGTTGATGCTTCCTGCTCCTCCCCCATTCTCTCTCTTTCTCTCTCTCTCTCTCTCTCCTCTCTATAATGAATAAATAAAATGGTAACAAAACAAAAAAATTAAAAAAAACAAAAAACAAACAAACAAACAAAAACCTTCCCAACAACAAAATTTCAAGCCTGAATAAAAATATGCATTTCATATATGAGGCCAGTATTACTGACACCAAAACTAGCAAAAGAAAATACTAAGAAAACACAGATCAATACCTTTCATAAATGTACATAAATTATTCTACAAAATATCAGGAAAATAGAACACAATAGAATATAAAGAGGTCAATTATGACCACATCATATCATGACCATGTGATATTTTTTTCTATAAATGCAGTTTTAATATTTAAAAATTAATATTAATAAAATAAAGGTGTAAAACCACACGATCAATTCAATAAACAAAGGTATTTGCATTTGACAAGACCTATCCATACTTAAAAAAAGAAAAAAAATTGCTCAGCAAAATAAAAACAGAAAGGAACTTCCTGGATCAAATAAAGTCATATTTAATAATGAAAAAATGAATGCTTTTCCCTTAAGGTCAGAAATAAAGATGTCCATCATCACCATTTCTATTTGACATTTTATTGGAAGGCCTAGCCAGTGAAATTAATGCAAAAAAAAAAGGTGTAGAGATTGAAAAGGAAGAAGTAAACTTATCTTTATTCACAGGCAAAATGATCACATACATAAGATTATTTTAAAAAGTGCTTAGAAATAAGTGATTTTAGCTTGATCAAGTGCAAAAAAACTGATTAAATTTCAATATTCCATGAACAAATAATTGTAAAATAAAAAATTTAAAATACCATAACAATCACATCAAAATTATAAAATTAGGTAAACTCAACAAAATATGTTTAAGACTATAAAGTAAAAATACTTCTCAGAAAAACTAAAGAAAATGTAGAGATATATGATATTTGTGGAATAAAAGACAGTATTTCCAAGATGCCAATTCAGTCCAAATTGAGCTATAGATTCATAAAATCCCAATCAAAATCCCAGCAAATTTTTATGAAGAAACTGATAGGTTAATTTTAAAATTTATATGGAAAAGTAAAGAATTTGGAATAGCCAAAGCAACCTTGAAAAAAAGACAAAGTTGGAAGACTCACACTAGTTGATTTCAAGACTTTCTATATAGCTACAGTAATCAAGATGATGTGTCATTGGCTTTAAGAACAGCTGTTTAGATGAATAAAATAAAATAGGGTCCTGAAATAGCCTCATACTTAAATGGTCATTTGAGTTTTGACAAATGTGCCAAAGTAACTCAACAGGAAAAAGCTTTTTTTTTTTTTTCCCCTGTGACAGAGACAGAGATAAAGACAGAGAGAGGGACAGACATACAGGAAAGGAGAGAGATGAGAAGCATCAATTCTTTGCTGTGGCTCCTTAGTTCTTCATTGATTGATTTCTCATATGTGCCTTGACCAGGGGGCTACAGCAGAGCGAGTGACCCCTTGCTCAAGACAGGGACCTTGGGCTCGAACCAGTGAGTGACCTTGGGCTTCAAACCAGCAACCTTTGGGCTCAAGCCAGTGACCATGGGGTCATGTCTACGATCCCATGTTCAAGCCAGTAACCCCGACTCAAGTCAGATGAGCCCAAACCAAGATGGAGACTTCAGGGTTTCAGACCAGGGTCCTCCATGTTCTAGTCTGACACTCTATCCACTGTGCCACTGCCTGGTCAGGTGGCAAAAGACAATCTTTAACAAAGTTTGAGTAATTAATCTTAAACTGTCTTTGCCTCAGTTTCTTCATTTGAAATATGGGAGTGACCAATTTATCAGGACGATCACTTAGTATATTATGTAATGTCTAATCACTAGGGTGTATACCTGAAATAATGTAAGTCAACTGTAATTAAATAATAAAATAATGTAAGTCAACTGTAATTAAAAAATAAAAAAGTGATTTAAAAATGGAATAAAAATGGAAGTAGGAATGAACAAAATTATCTACCTCAGTTAGATATAAAAACTAAATGAGTTAATACATGAAAAGTGGTTTATATTTGACCTGACACATGTTAAATGTTCAACTATTCAATAATCTTACGCCTTTAAGTGAAAAGTGGGTGGAAAAACTAAATAAATGATCTAGAAAAATGATTCTAAGACAGCGGTTCTCAACCTGTGGGTCGCGACTCCGGCGGGGGTTGAACGACCAAAACACAGGGGTCGCCTAAAGCCATCGGAAAATACATATTTTATTTAAAAATGTATCGCGACCCACAGGTTGAGAACCGCTGTTCTAAGATGACACTTATAAATAAAATAAAAATTAAGGTAAATGGGAGATTTTTTTCCCTGTAAGATTTAGAAAATTTCCTTGATTTTTAAAACTTTACTTAGGTGCTTAATTCTAACACAGAACTGAAAAAATTACATTATTTTCAGAAATTGTGGTATTATTACAACAGTTGCTATCTCTTCTAAGAATGATTTGATTAATCTTCAGAAAGAAATTTTGAAATATTTTTAAATGTTCTAATTTCACTGAGTTTTCTGACTTTATTGTTTAAAACATGAACCAAAACTGTATTACATAATTTCTACAATCAATACCTAAAAGTTAATTTACCTAAAAATATTCTTAACCATCAACATATTTCTCTTTTCACTGGGGGGTTAATTAGTTGGATAGAAGACAATGCTGTTGAGATCAAATAGCCAATCCTTATATGAATTAGTTTTTTCTGCCACTAGGCTGCAAATAACATGATTAATTTTAGGTGATTTCTTAAAATGTCAGTGACCATCATGAACTTATATGACTCAAAAAGTATGACACTGTGAATCCTTTCCAATATCAAGGGTTATATGTAATAGTTCTCTTCACAGTTATATACTCATATATAGCTTCAATTATACATGCTCTATTCTGCAAATAGTAGGCATTCAATAACTATTCAATGAATTAAAAAATAAATTTTTTTGTGACCTATCATATGATCTAACCTTGAGAATGTTCTGTGTATGCTTGAGAAGAATGTGTATTCTGATTTTGTTGAAAGGAATGTTTCTGTATATGTCTGTTAGGTTCATTTACCCAAAAGTATGTTTCAAAGTCTAGCATTCCCATGTTTCTTTTCCATCTGGATCATCTATCCATTGCTAAAAATGGCACGTTGGAACCCCTTACTATTATAGTATTACTGTCTATTTCTTCTTTAAATGTATTAGTGTTTTCTTAATATATTTAGGTGCTCCAATGCTGGGTGTGTATATATTTATAATTTTTTGTCTTTTTGATGAGTTATAATGATCTTCTTTGTCTCTTGTTACATTTCTGGCTGAAAGTCTACTTTGTCCAACATAAGTACAGTTGTCCCTCACCATATCACAGTTAACTTTTTGTGGTCTCACTGTATCGCAGATTTTTAAGTTGTATATATCTAATTTTGTATTGCAGATTTTTTGGTATATTGTGGGATTTTGCAGTATATATGTATTTTTATATATTTATTATTTTAATTATTTTTGTGGTAAAATAAGCATTTTCAAGCCTTAAAAATTTAAATATAAAAATATTAATTAAAATATATTAAAAGAATGTTAAATCAAAATAAAGCCTTAAAATATATAAATAATAAAATAAATATAAGGTCGCTACTTCATGGATTTTTGCCTATCACAGGGAGTTCTGGAACCTGACCCCTGTGATAGACAAGGGACCACTCTACTCCTGCTCTCTTTTGGTTTCCATGTGCATGGAATATCTTTTCCTATCTCTTCATTTTGAATCTATATGTGTCTTAAAGCTGAAATGAGTCTCTTCTAGGCAGCATATAGTAGGGTCTTTTTTTTATTATTATTATCCATCCAGCCACTTTGTGCTTTTGATTAAAAAATTCATTCCATTTACATTTAAAGTAATCATTGATATCTAAGGGTTTACCATTGCCATCTTATTACTTTCTGTTTTGCAGTTCCTTTGTTCCTTTTTGACTCTCTTGCTGTGTTCCTTTGTGAATGGTGATTTTCCATGGTGGTATGCTCTGATTCCCTTGTCTTTTTTTTTTTTTTTTGTATTTTTCTGAAGTGAGAAGTGGAAGGTGGCAGTCAGACAGACTCCAGCATGCGCCCGACCGAGATCCACCCAGCATGCCTACCAGGGGGCGATGCTCAACCCATCTGGGGTGTTGCTCTGTTGCAACCGGAGCCATTCTAGCACCTGAGGCGGAGGCCATGGAGCCATCCTCAGTGCCTGGGCCAACTTTGCTCCAGTGGAGCCTTGGCTGTGGGAGGGGAAGAGAGAGACAAAGAAGAAGAAGAGGGGGAGAGGTGGAGAAGTAGATGGACGCTTCTCCTGTGTGCTCTGGCCTGGAATCGAACTGGGACTTCCACTTGCCAGGCCTATGCTCTACCACAGAGCCAACCGGCCAGGGTGTGCGTGCGTGCGTGCATGCGTGTGTGTGTGTGTGTGTGTGTGTGTGTGTGTGACAGAGCTAGAGAGAGAGAGAGATAGCCAGTGACCCAGCACTCAATCTGGTGAGCCCACGCTCAAGGCAGATAAGTCTGCGCTCAAGTCAGCAACCTTGAAGCTGGGTCATCCGTGTCCCAGTCTGATGATCTATCCACTGTGCCACTGCCTAATCAGGCTAATCTTTTGTAAAGCTACCAGTTTTCTGCTTCCTGGTTACCAAGTTACTTATATACAATAAAACATTTTGTAAATATAATCTATTTTTTGCTGATAACTTAATTTTGAAAGACTCTACCCTTTTATTCGCCCATGTTTAGGTTTTTAATGTCAAAATTTGTCTCTTTTTCTATTGATCATTTGTTAACTAAATAGCTATTTATTTTTTATACTATTTTACTTTAACCTTAAACTAGGCCAAGTGGTTCCCATATCATATTACAGTATTAGAGTTTTCTGTATTTGTCTACAAATTTGCTTTTATTGGTGTATTGTATATATTCATATGTTTTCATGTTACTAGTGAGCATCCTTTCATTTCAGCTTGAGGAACTTCTTTCAGCATTTCTTGTAAGGCAAATCTAATGGTAATGAATTGTCTTCATTTTTGCTTGTCTGGGAAAGTATATCTCTTTGATTTCTCAATAATAACTCTGTCAGGGTTTCTTAGTTGTCATTTTCTTTTCTTTCAGCATTTTAAATCTATAATTCCACTCTCTCCTTGCCTATAAGGTTTCTGCTGCAGTATCTGCTGACAGCCTGACGAGGGTCCCTTTGTAGGTCCTCGTCTGTTATCTTGCTGTCTTTAGAATCTCCTTTTGTCTTGATTTTAGACAGTTTTATTATAATGTTTCAAAGGTCATTTTGGACTGATATAATCTAATCTATTAGCTTTATCAACTTGGATGTCCAAATCTCTCCCCACATTTGGGACATCCCAAAAAATAAGCTATCTGCCTCCTTCTCCCTGTCTTCTCCTTCTGAAACTCCAATGATTTGGACATTGTTTTTTTTTTTTTTTTTTTTTTTTTTTTTTTCATCATGTCCTGTAGACTACATAAGCTTTCTTCACTCTTTTTCATTCTTTTCTCTCCTCAGACTAGGTTATTTCAAAGTTTCTATCCTCTATATTACTGATTCTTTCTTTCGTTTATCTACTCTGATACTCAGATGCTTTATTAAATTTTTCATTTCATTCATCCATTGAATTTTTCAGCTCCAGAAATTCTGTTTGATTCTTTTTAATGATTTCTATCTCTGTTAAATTTCTTATTGTGTAGAATTGTTTTTCCTAATTTTGTTTAATTAAGTCTGTGTTTTCTTGTAGCTTACTAAGTTTCTTTAAGACAGCTATTTTGAATTTTTTTATCAGGTAAATTGTAGTTCTCCATGTATTTGGGTATGGCTACTAGAAGGTTATTGTGATCTTTTGGTGACATAGCGGTACCTTGCTTTTTCATGTTCTTCAGTTTGCATTACTGTTTTGGCATGTGGCCCACTAGGGGTGCCCAAGGACCAGTTGGGAGATCCATAAGTCAAGTTTTCCCTTGATTAACAGGCAGGCTTCCTAATGGAGTCCAGAACACAGTCAGCAGGAACCTCACCCTTTTGATGCCCTCTGGTAACCTTATATGCTGCTCTCGGGATATGCTCCCTCCCCCAGTGGCATGAAGCTCCCGCTTGAATAATCTGGATACTGTGAGAGTAATGAGTGTGTTTGGTAGGGACACTGACTCTCCCTGTTCCCCACAGAGGAAATCATGAGCTGTCTAGTTTAGTTCTAAACTGTTCCACCTTGGGGAATGATGATGCCGACAAAGATAAACTGTTCTTCTTACCCATTTCAATGTGTCTAAATTCAGTTTTTCTTTCTCCAAAAGAGAGTACTTTTTTCTCCTCTGGAAACCTGGGTTTCCACAGAGGCTCTCATTCGTTCTGCAAGTACCACCAGACTGCATCTGAGAGGGGCCAGAGTCAGCCTGCAGCCGCCTGCAGGCTCCACTGTGGGTACAAACACACCTTAAAGATACTGCGGGTTCCATTCCAGACCACTATAACAATACAAATATCACAATAAAATGGGTCACTTAATTCTTTTTGGTTTCCCAGTGAATATAAAAATTTTGTTTATACTATACTATAGTCTATTAAGTGTGCAATAAAGGCATTTCTGTTCATGGATGGATGTTGAATTTTTGTTGAAGTAGGGGACAAAAATGAGGGTCATATTATGCTGGCATTATGCTACTGGCACTCCCCAGATATCCTATATTTATCTGACAGTCCTAGCCACACTAGGTCATCATAAGCAAGAAATAAACTTTTAGTGTGTTAAAGCACCAATATTTGTGATTGTTTTTATAAACAGAGACTACTTTGACTAATATAAAACATTAAAATATTTTAAAGGATAATAATAGAAATATTTAATAGTAATAATATTAATAATAACCATAGCAATAACTAGGTTTGTGAATGAAGTCTGAAAATATCACCATATAATTTATTGTTGTTAAGCTGACAAAGAACCAAGGACCTCTAACTCTCAGATACAGTTTAACTGAGATTCAGAGGATTCATTTATAATACTTGTTGAGCATGTATTAGGTATGATGTATTCTGGGACATATAATAATAAATAAAACAGTTTGTACTTTCAGGGACATAGCAGTACACCTTAAATGTATTAAAATAACCCTGTACACATTAATGTGCCACATAATGACATTTAAGTCAACAACAGATCACATAAATGACAGTGGTTCCATAGGATTATAAGAAACCTGAAAAATTCCTATTGCCTAGTGACATCATAGTTGTCCCAGTGCAATCCATTCCTCACGTTTGTGGTGATATTGGTATAAACAAGGCTACTGCACTGCCAGTTGTATAAAAGTATAGCATATATGATTAAAACAGTAAGCTATATCATCTAGGTTTGTGTAAGTATACTCCATAAGGTTCACACATGACAAAATTGCTTAACAACACATCTCAGAATGTATCCCTGTCATTAAACAGTGTATGACTACTATACAAAAAGCAATACATGCTGAATAAGGAAGGGAATGGTGTTGAGGCAAAATTTTTAATTCTGACACCATAAAAGATATTACACAAGTGACAGAGGAGAAAAACTGACCTGTAAGAAGGCAGAGAGAGTACTTTATTTTATTTTTAATTTCTTTATTATGAACCTATTCTCCTAATATTCACTTCATTCTTGGTGAGCTAGAAAATAAAATTCCCTTAACTTTCTTTTGCCTTTAATAATTTTAAAGGGAATGTTTAAGAATAAACCTAGTTGATTTTATTAAAACAAAACAATAGCTAACATTTACTGAGCACCTATTGGTCATTAGGCATTATGTCAAGCGTTTTATATGATATCATTAATTATTATAGTAACCATGAATAGCACTATTTTTTCTGTTTTACAAATAGTACAGCTATGGCACAAATGCAGTATCCAGCTTGTCTGGGTCACATGTTACTATATAGCAAAAATCACAATTTTAAATTATGTTCTTATTTCAAAGGTTGTGTTCTTCCTCACTAAGTTACTGTACATAATGATCACTTTCAGACTGATTATTCTGTACCTCAGCCTAATCAAGTCTTTAATCCATGTAATACAGTTTGTTATTTACTGACATAGGAGTTAATATTTAGTTAAAATTTGAAAATATATTTCTTTTTCTCTATGTAAGCACACTAGAAAAAGAATGCTGCTACCACACAATGTATAAATACTTTCTCAGTGTCTTAGACCTTAACTTTTAAGAGTTTTAGTCCTTTTGGGGCTTAACTTACATTTATAAGCATTGGTCTTTAAGCCTGACTAGGCGGTGGTGCAGTGGATATAGTGTTAGCCTGGTATGCTGCAGACCCAGGTTGAAAATCCTGAGGTTGCCAACTTGAGTGCGGGCTCTTTTGGCTTGAGTGCGGGCTCTTTTGGCTTGAGTGTGGGCTCTTTGGCTTGATCGTGGGCTCACCAGCTTGAATGTGGGGTTGCCAGCTTGAGCACAGGATCACAGAGATGACCATATGGTTGCTGGCTTGAGCCCAAAGGTCACTGATTTGAAGCCCAAGGTCACTGGCTTAAGTCTAAGGTCACTGGCTCAGCTGGAGCCCCCCAGTCCAGGCACATGAGAAAGAAACCAATGAATAACTAAGGAGCCACAATGAAGAACTGATGCTTCTCATCTCTCTCCCTTCCTGTCTGTCCCTATCTGCCCTCTACCTCACATGTGCATGAAAAAAAAAAAAAAAAAAAAAAAAAAAAGAACAGGTCCTTGAGGTATAAGGGATAAATTCTTTATTAGCAAAATTCTTCATTTATGTCCAAAGATAGAATTTCTAGTCCTTATTAAATAGGCTTTACTTTTTTTTGAACAGTGTCAATTCCATTTCTCCTCTCTACTGACTTTAGTAAAAAATATTATGAATTCATGATAACTGTTGGGCTGACTATTGGACAATAGGAAAATCAACAGATTTATTGATCAATATTTTAATAAAATCATGACTTCTCAAAAGAAATTTGCACCCTGCCCAGTTTGCTCAGTGGATAGAGTGGCATATGGACGTTCCAGGTGCGACTTCTGGTCACACACATGAGAAGCGACCATCTGCTTCTCTTTCTCGTTCTCTTCCTCTTCTCTCTCTCTTCCCTTCATGCAGCCAGTGGCTCGGCTGGTCCAAGCGTTGGCCTCAAGTGCTAAGACTAGCTTACTTCGAGCAATGGCCCCAGACACGGGGTGCCAGGTGGATCCCGGTAGGGGTGCATGCAGGAGTCTGTCTTACTAGCTCCCCTCCTCTCACTTAAAGAAATTTGTCTGTTAACACATGCCACCTTATGAATATTAAATTTAAAATGTCACAATACATTCTATAGAGTCTAAATATATACATTTTCTCAAAATCAGTCACAAAAATTTACTGGGAATAATAATTGGTAGGAATTTTCAGCTACACTAATCATCACTTATACTTGGGGGCTTATAGAATACAGGAAAAATCTTGACGAAAAAATAAATGGAATCTATCAAGAAACATATGTTCAGACAGCATTACGTCAGACTTAGAGTTCTTAAGAAAATGTTCTAACTATGAATGGATGGATATATATATATATATATATATATATATATATATATATATTACTTCTGCCAAACAATATTTCATAGCATTTATATGAATTAAAGGGAAATGAGTAAAAAATGGGCCTTCCTGTCTCTTTCTCCATTGAATTTACTATTGTGGGCCATAAAATGTTTAAAATGTATAATATTAAGATCAAAATTTCATCTTTTATAATATGAAAATTTGTACATAATTAGCATTACATTAATTAATTTTTATTTAAGAAAGTAACAGCCTGAAAGCTTAATAAGAAAGGCATATCACATTTTTAAACTATCAAAGTAAATTCTAACTGATGCACTACTATCTGGTTTCAAGGCTTAAAATTTCTAATTTTCCAAGTTTTTCAAAATCCTTTTCATTTATAATGTTGAGACCCCAGTTTGTTCATTACTATACCTTAATTGTATCACTGAAATAAAATAGCATTTGACCTTTCTGTTTTTATCCTTCTCTTCACCGATCAATCCCTCATTTTGCTCAAACAATGTCAGATCACACGTCATTATCTTTGCTCTAATCATGTCACTGATATGGGCAAATATCTTCTATGAGTCCCATTTACCTAAACTAATTCTACATTTCTTAATGTAATCATAAAGTTCTTTATGCTCTGAGTCTGAACTAGGTTTCTAGGCCTTATTTCTTCTACCTTCCTACATGTTTCCTATCCTACTAGTTCTGCATATGCCTCTGTTCTACTAAACTAAAACTATGAGCACCTTGGAGAGAAGAACAGTGCCTAACCCATGATCTTCTTTATAAATGGGACTGAAAAGTATCTGAAAGAATAAATGAATGATTCTTATAACAGTTATTTTGATTAAAGAGTTATTATTATGACAGTGATATTACTGAACATTTATTGACTGGTTAATAAATGAATTAAGATTTTTTAAAAGTACCATAAGATGTCATAATCGGTCAAGGGTTTTGGTATACCCATCCTCTCCTTTTGTGCTCTTTTTACTCCTACAGAGTAATCTTTTCTCAGGAGGATACCATATCTCCTCTACTTTTTCACGTTACACTTCCCCATAACTCTCCCTTCCCATCCCCCATTTTAAAGACACATGTCCAGATTCACAACTCAAAGAAATAAAAGTATCTCTGACATAGTTACTCCTCTTACTAATGGACAGGCTAAATGACATTGCAAATGAATTAAAGTCTTTTGCTATACTTGAACATTAACTAATACTTACTTGTATTTTATACTCCAAATCCACTATCTGATATTTGGAAAGCATAACTATACTTATGATACTATTTTTATCTCTGATATGATCTAACACTAAATATTTTTGTTTAACTTTTCATGGATTTGGGTCTTGATTCTGTCTAAATTGCAAATCCCTTGAAGACTACAATAAAGTCTTGAGTCAGTTAAGAAATCTCATTCGGAGGATGACATCAGAGTAATGGCGCAGTAGGAAGCGATACCGATAAATCTCCCCCAAAACTCAACAAGATCTTCAACCAGAAACAGAAAAACCTATCCTTGGAGCCTCCAGATGTCTCGCAATACACCCGAAGGTATGGTCGAGCGAAAAATTGGCTAAATATATAATCAAACCCCGAAGGAAATAGGGAGTAAGAAATGCTCCGCCTTCCTCACTAACCTAAACAGGGTGGCTTTCACTGGGAACTGAGAATATAGAAACTGAGGCGGGCAAAGGGGGTGAATAGATCCAGACCGCAGCACAAACGGCCGAACCAGGCTGTGGCACAAAGATCTAAGCCGAGGAAAAACTGTGCCTGTGGCAACCCAGGCAATACAAGCTAACACTCGTGCCAAACCCAGAAAAAGAAAGACAAGCAGGGCAGAAATTTTCCCCGATCTCCTGGTCAGCGCGCGCAGATAGTGGGCGAGAGATTCCTTCGAAAGCCCCAGGAGTGGGCGCTCGTGTTACCCCACAGAGAGGCAGAGTCAGGGGCCTTTGTGTGGGCCAAAAGCGGAATCTTGGGCCACCCCAGCACCCTGAAAAAGCCGTGCATGGGAAGAAAGCGAGAGCTAATTCCAATGCTGGAACTTTTCTGTGCACGTGGGGGTTTCACTCAGAGGGTGAGGCGGCCGGCCTGATATCCTGGTCTGCGCACAGATAGTGAGCGAGAGTTTCCTCCAAGCACCCCGGGAGTGGGCACCCGCCCATGTTACCGAACAGAATGGCAGAGCCAGAGGTCTTTGAGTGAGCGGAAGCCCCGCCTGATTATGTTAGCAGCTCCGACTGACTGAGCCTTACCCAGAGCCCTGTGCTGAGTGGAAATAGAGTGAGGAGTTGCCAGCTCTTGGAGCCTCTTACTATCCAGACAGAGGCAGCAGCAACCCCATAGCTGGATCATCAGGCTACTAATTGAGGAAGGAAAGACTACGAGAGAGGCTCCAGGAACACGGATTCTCTCACTGGCGGAGACTATAAATGCTAATGAGCCTTGACAGCTAATGAGACTGAAGCACAATACATGCCATCACCATAGAGAATTATCAACTGCAAACCTCTACCTGAGCGTGCCAAAGGGGCAGAACCTGGGGTACAGAGTCACCGACCAGGAAGAGGGAGAGAAAAGAAAAAGCAAGAAGATAACCTCTCAAAATCAACAATAATCTGCAGACTTTATAACCTATCCCATTTTATTATATTTGTTTGTTTGTTTCTCTTATCTTCATTCTTGATTTTTTTTTTTACTCCTCCAATTTGGTAGTTTAACTCTACTGGTCTTACTCTCTCTTCTCCTTCAACTACACTACCCATAAGTGTTACATCTCCCATTATCTTTTCTTTCCTCTTCCTTTTTCTCTATGAGGGTTGCACTCTAAAACCCTTAACTCTCTCTCTCTCTCTCTCTCTCTCTCTCCTTTTTTCTTTTTTCTTCTTTTAGTGGTTCCCTCTTTTTTTCTCTCTCTCTCTCTCTTTCTTTTCTCCCTTTATATTAGTTTCTTCCTTTCTCCTTTACGTCTCCTCTCATTCAAACCTCAATAACGAACAAATTATCTTATCTAGGACTCAAACTTATTTTGTGGCATTTTGGAGAGTTTTTACTTCACCTTTTTAACTAACTAGCAGTGCTCCCATCCCTGGCTCTCCATTTTATTAGTTCTTGTTCCACTAAATAATATAGTAATTTTTTAATTTTTCCCCCCATTTTCCTGTTTCCCTCTTATTCCTTTCATCATAACTCTTAGTCAACCAACACCTAAAAGGAAATCATTTTATTCTTGACCCAAATTTTTTCCTTATTTGCTTTTTGTGGGTACATACCCCCTTTTTTTTCTTTTTTGCCCCTTTATTACTTCTCCCCAATTCAGGTCCTCTATTACAGGCATTGTTTGTTCTCTTTAGTACAATACAATTCACAGTTCACCACAAGATTTTCTCAAGAAAGAGGGGAGAGGAGAGGAGAGGAAAAAAGAAGGGGGGGAATAATTTCCTTTTTAAATTTTTTATTTTATTTTACTTTTCTTTATTTAATTATCATTTTTTTAAAAAAAAACAACTCTTCGATTTTTTATTTTATTTTTTAACTTTTTATTCGTTATTAAATCTCATTAATACTATCAACAAAACCACTGTCAGATGCCAATAAGGAAGAGAAAATCGAATATCATGGATACAAAAGAAAGAGAGGTAACACAGCTAGATGAGGAAAAAATCTATGGAGAAAAAATTTAATATATTGAAAACCTTGGAGATAAACGACAGAGAATTTAAAATAGAAATCCTAAAAATAATCAGAGATATACAAGAAAACACAGAAAGGCCAGATAAAAGAGAGGGTTAGTGAAATAGAAGACAAGCAACTTGAGGCACAACAGAGAGAAGAAGAAAGAGACTCAAAAATTTAAAAAAGTGAGATAGCCCTACAAGAATTATCTGACTCCATCAAAAAGAATAACATAAGAATAATAGGTATATCAGAGGGAGAACAGAGAGAAAATGGAATGGAGAACATACTCAAACAAATAATAGATGAGAACTTCCCAACCCTGTGGAAAGAACTAAAGCCTCAAATTCAAGAAGCAAACAGAACTCTGAGTTTTCTTAACCCCAACAAACCTACTCCAAGGCACATCATAATGAAATTGGCACAAACCAACGGCAAAGAAAAACTTCTCAAGGCAGCCGGGGAAAAGAAGAATACAACATATAAAGGAAGGCCCATTAGATTATCATCAGATTTCTCAACAGAAACTCTACAAGCTAGAAGAGAGTGGACCTCAATATTTAAAGTCCTGAAAGAGAGGAACTTTCAGCCACAAATACTATACCCATCAAAGCTATCCTTCAAATAAGAAGGAGAAATAAAGACATTCACAGATACAGAAAAGATGAGGGGATTTATCATCAGAAAACGCACACTCCAGGAATTACTAAAGGGGGTTCTCCAATCAAATACAAGGAACAACAACAACAAAAAAGCCACAAGTAAAAGCTCCAAGAAGAACACAATAAAACCAAATTTAAACTGTGACAACAACAAAAAGAAAGGGGGGGGGAGAGGATGGAGATTAACAGTAGCAAAGGACGATGGAGTGCAAAAGTACTCACAAAATAGTGCACTACAATGAACAGGGTAGGAACCCTTTTCATTACTTAAAGGTAACCACCATTGAAAAAACCACCACAGAAGCACATGAGATAAAAAAGATAGCAACAGAGGAAAGATGTATGGAATACAACCAAATAAAAACAAAAGATAGAAAATGAAAGAGAAGGATCAAACAAGACACAAAACTAACAGAAAGCAATCTATAAAATGGCATTAGGGAACTCACAAGTGTCAATAATTACACTAAATATAAATGGATTAAACTCACCAATAAAAAGGCACAGAGTAGCAGAATGTTTTACAAAAGAAAATCCAACTGTAAGCTGCTTACAAGAAACTCATCTAAGCAACAAGGATAAAAACAAATTCAAAGTGAAAGGCTGGAAAACAAACTCCAAGCAAATAACATCCAAAAAAAAGCAGGCGTAGCAATACTCATATCTGATAATGCTGACTACAAGACAGCAAAAGTACTCAGAGACAAAAATGGCCATTTCATAGTGGCTAGGGGACACTGAATCAAGAAGACATAACAATTCTTAATATATATGCACCAAACCAAGGAGCACCAAAATATATAAGACAGCTACTTACTGACCTTAAAACAAAAACTGACAAAAATACAATCATACTTGGACACCTCAATACACCGCTGATGGCTCTAGATCGGTCATCCAAACAGAGAATCAACAAAGATATAGTGGCCTTAAACAAAACACTAGAGCACCTGCATATGATAGACATCTACAGGACATTTCATCCCAAAGTGACTGAGTATACATTTTTCTCCAGTGTACATGGATCATTCTCAAGAACTGACCATATGTTGGGCCACAAAAACAACATCAGCAAATTCAGAAAAATCGAAGTTGTACCAAGCATATTTTCTGATCAGAAAGCCTTGAAACTAGAATTCAACTGCAAAAAAGAGAAAAAAATCCCACAAAAATGTGGAAACTAAACAACATACTTTTATTTTTTTTATTTTATTTTATTTTTTTTTTCATTTTTCTGAAGCTGGAAACAGGGAGAGACAGTCAAACAGACTCCCGCATGCGCCCGACCGGGATCCACCCGGCACACCCACCAGGGGCGGTGCTCTGCCCCCCAGGGGGCGATGCTCTGCCCATCCTGGGCGTTGCCATATTGCGACCAGAGCCACTCTAGCGCCTGAGGCAGAGGCCACAGAGCCATGCCCAGCGCCCGGGCCATCTTTGCTCCAATGGAGCCTTGGCTGCGGGAGGGGAAGAGAGAGACAGAGAGGAAAGTGCGGCGGAGGGGTGGAGAAGCAAATGGGCGCTTCTCCTATGTGCCCTGGCCGGGAATCGAACCCGGGACCTCCGCACACTAGGCCGACGCTCTACCGCTGAGCCAACCGGCCAGGGCAACAACATACTTTTAAAAAATGAATGGGTCAAAGAAGAAATAAGTGCAGAGATCAAAAGATATATACAGAGAAATGAAAATGACAATACAACATATCAGAATCTATGGGATGCAGCAAAAGCAGTGATAAGAGGGAAGTTCATATCACTTCAGGCATATATGAACAAACAAGAGAGAGCCCAAGTGAACCACTTAACTTCACACCTTAAGGAACTAGAAAAAGAATAAAGACAACCCAAAACCAGCCGAAGAAAGGAGATAATAAAAATCAGAGCAGAAATAAATGAAATAGAGAACAGAAAAACTATAGAAAAAATTAATAGAACAAGGAGCTAGTTCTTTGAAAAGATCAACAAAATTGACAAAACCTTGGCAAGATATACCAAGAAAAAAGAGAAAGAACTCATATAAACAAAATCCAAAATGAAAGAGGAGAAATCACCATGGACACCGTAGATATACAAAGAATTATTGTAGAATACTATGAAAAACTTTATGCCGCTAAATTCAACAACCTAGAAAAAATGGATAAATTCCTAGAACAATACAACCTTCCTAGACTGAGTCAAGAAGAAGCAGAAAGCCTAAACAGACCTATTGGTAGAGAAGAAATAGAAAAAACCATTAAAAACCTCCCCCAAAATAAAAATCCAGGTCTAGACGGCTTTACCAGTGAATTTTATCAAACATTCAAAGAAGACTTGATTCCTATTCTACTGAAAGTCTTCCAAAAAACTGAAGAAGAAGCAATACTTCCAAACACATTTTATGAGGACAACATAACCCACATACCAAAACCAGGTAAGGATGGCACAAAAAAAGAAAACTAGAGACCAATATCTCTAATGAATACAGATGCTAAAATACTAAACAAAATACTAGCAAATCGAATACAACAACATATTAAAAAAATAATACATCATGATCAAGTGGGATTCATCCCAGAATCTAAAGGATGGTTCAACATACGTAAAACGGTTAACGTAATACACCATATCAACAAAACAAAGAACAAAACCCACATGATCTGGCCCTGGCTGGTTGGCTCAGTGGTAGAGCGTCGGCCGGGCGTGCAGAAGTCCCGGGTTCGATTCCCGGCCAGGGCACACAGAAGAAGTGCCCATCTGCTTCTCCACCCCTCCCCCTCTCCTTCCTCTCTGTCTCTCTCTTCCCCTCCCGCTGCCGATACTCCATTGGAGCAAAATGGCCCGGGCGCTGGGGATGGCTCCTTGGCCTCTGCCCCAGCCGCTAGAGTGGCTCTGGTCGCAACAGTGCGACGCCCTGGAGGGGCAGAGCATTGCCCCCTGTTGGGCAGAGCGTCGCCCCCTGGTGGGCGTGCCGGGTGGATCCTGGTCGGGCGCATGTGGGAGTCTGTCTGACTATCTCTCCCCATTTCTAGCTTCAGAAAAATACAAAAACAAACAAACAAACAAAAAAACCCACATGATCTTATCAATAGACACAGGAAAGGCTTTCGATAAAATACAACACAATTTTATGTTTAGGACTCTCAACAAAATGGGTATAGAAGGAAAATATCTCAACATTATAAAGGCCATATATGATAAACCATCAGCTAACATCATATTAAATGGCACTAAACTGAAGGCTTTCCCCCTTAAATCAGAAACAAGACAGGGTTGTCCACTCTCTCCACTCTTATTCAATGTGGTACTAGAGGTTCCAGCCAGAGCAATCAGATAAGACAAAGAAATAAAAGGCATCCATATCGGAAAAGAAGAAGTAAAGGTATCACTTTTTGCAGATGATATGATCCTATATATCAAAAATCCCAAAGAATCCACAAAAAGACTACTAGAAACAATAAGGCAATACAGTAAGGTTGCAGGATACAAAATTAACATACAGAAGTCAATAGCCTTTTTATATGCCAACAATGAAACAATTGAGACGAACTCAAATGATTAAACCCCTTCTCAATTGCAACAAAACAAATAAAATACCTAGGAATAAACATAACAAAGAATGTAAAGGACTTATATAATGAAAACTATAAACCATTGTTAAGGGAAATTGAAAAAGATATGAGATGGAAGTATATTCCTTGTTCTTGGTAAGGAAGAATAAATATAATCAAGATGGCCATATTACCCAAAGCAATATACAAATTTAATGCAATTCCCTCAAAATTCCAAGGACATTTTTCAAAGAAATGGAGCAAAAAATCATCAGATTTATATGGAACTATAAAAAACCCCAAATAACCACAGCAATCATAAAGAAAAAGAATGAAGCTAGGGGCATTACAATACCTGACTTCAAACTATATTATAGGGCCACGACAATCAAAACAGCATGGTATTGGCAGAAAACAGACACTCAGACCAATGGAACAGAATAGAAAAACCAGAAATAAAACCACATATATAATCAAATAATTTTTGATAAAGGGGCCAACAACACACAATGGAGAAAAGAAAGCCTCTTCAATAAATGGTGCTGGGAAAACTGGAAAGCCACATGCAAAAGATGAAACTGGACTACAGTTTGTCCCCCTGTACTAAAATTAACTCAAAATGGATCAAAGATCTAAACATAAGACCTGAAACAATAAAGTACATAGAAGAAGACATGGATACTAAACTCATGGACCTGGGTTTTAAAGAGCATTTTATAATTTGACTCCAAAGGCAAGAGAAGTCAAGGCAAAAATTAATGAATGGGATTACATCAGACTAAGAAGTTTTAGCTCAGCAAGAGAAACTGATAACAAAAGAAACAGACAGCCAACTAAATGGGAAATGATATTTTCCAACAACAGCTCAGAGAAGGGCCTAATATACAAAATATGTTATACAAAGAACTCATAAAACTCAACAACAAACAAACAAACAATCCAATAAAAAAATGGGAAGAGGACATGAACAGACACTTCTCCCAGGAAGAAATACAAATGGCCAACAGATATATGAAAAGATGCTCATCTTTTTTAGTTATTGGAGAAATGCAAATCAAAACTGCAATGAGATACCACCTCACACCTGTTAGATTAGCTATTACTAACAAGACAGGTAATAGCAAATGTTGGAGAGGCTGTGGAGAAAAAGGAACCCTCATACACTGTTGGTGGGAATACAAAGTAGTACAACCATTATGGAAGAAAGTATGGTGGTTCCTCAAAAAACTGAAAATACAATAGAACTACCTTATGACCCAGCAATCCCTCTACTGGGTATATACCCCCAAAACTCAGAAACATTGATATGTAAAGACACACGCAGCCCCATGTTCATTGCAGCATAGTTCACAGTGGCCAGGACATGGAAACAACCAAAAAACCCATCAATAGATGACTGGATAAAGAAGATGTGGCATATATACACTATGGAATACTACTCAGCCATAAGAAATGATGACGTCGGATCATTTACAGCAAAATGGTGGGATCATGATAATATTATACGAAGTGAAATAAGTAAATCAGAAAAAACCAGGAACTGCATTATTCCATATAGGTGGGACATAAATGTGAGACTAAGAGACATTGATAAGAGTGTGGTGGTTACGGGGGGAGGGGGGGGAGGGAGAAGGAAAGGGGAAGGGGGAGGGGCACAAAGAAAACTAGATAGAAGGTGACAGAGGACAATCTGACTTTGGGTGATGGGTATGCAACATAATTGAACGACAAGATAACCTGGACATGTTATCTTTGAATATATGTATCCTGATTTATTGATGTCGCCCCATTAAAAAAAATAAAATCATTAAAATAAAAAATAAAAAATAAATAAAAAATTAGACCAAAAAGAAAAAAAAAAAGAAATCTCATTCAACACGTTAGACTTAATAGGTAGGTGTTCAATAGATTGTGCTATTAAAACATCATATTACATTACCCCAAATTTTTTACCAAAGTAATTTTATTAATGAGGAAATTAAAAGCAATAGTTTAAAGGTTTTAAAATGAGGGGGGAATAAAAAGATTACACTAATCCAGTATTTAATCTTCATTCTGAATTTTCACAGATGGTCTAAACTTCAAAATAACCCTTAGTTGATTTGAATTGAGTGGAATGGGATAATATGATTCTCTACATATATTTAACATGATCATCAAACCTCTACTGACTTCATCATATAGGCACAATAACAGCATTTGGCTTCTTGTTTATATTTCATAGAATCATGGATAAGAACTTATCAAGCTAGTTCTGAGCTTCCAAAACACAGGCATAATATTTTATTATAAGTATAGTAAGTATAGAAAAAAGAAAACTCATGTTATAATTAACTAACATTTTCTTTTTATTATTAAAACTAATTACCTAGTTTCTAATATTTTTCTCCTATATTACCTCATACATTATAAAATATATTTGATTTCAGGAATTAGAAAAACAGACCTTATTTTTCTTAAGTACATGTATCTGCTTCATAACAATAAATTTGATGGTTCTGTATTCAGAGGATATTTAACCTAAGCATAAGCATCAATTTATTAACTAATGGCATTTTAAGTGAGGCATCGTAGGTGTTCATTTTTGGAGTTTTCTTATGTTCATAATTTTAAAACTTAGAAATGCAAATACTGGTTTCACAAAGACTTAACCTATAACATTCTGGAAGTCTAAAATCAGTCTTTCTCAATGGGAAAGCTTGAACAACAAATGACTCCCTAAAAGAAATTTCCTACTTATACTCTATAATTTTTTTTTTTTTTTCATTTTTCTGAAGCTGGAAAC
The DNA here is from genome assembly GCF_036850995.1 of Saccopteryx leptura. NCBI lineage: Eukaryota > Metazoa > Chordata > Mammalia > Chiroptera > Emballonuridae > Saccopteryx > Saccopteryx leptura. The sequence goes on from NC_089506.1 coordinate 136,167,544, forward strand.
AGGGAGAGACAGTCAGACAGACTCCCGCATGCGCCCGACCGGGATCCACCCGGCACACCCACCAGGGGCAACGCTCTGCCCACCAGGGGGCGATGCTCTGCCCAGGGTGTCGCCATGTTGCGACCAGAGCCACTCTAGCGCCTGAGGCAGAGGCCATAGAGCCATCCCCAGCGCCCGGGCCATCTTTGCTCCAATGGAGCCTTGGCTGCGGGAGGGGAAGAGAGAGACAGAGAGGAAGGCACGGCGGAGGGGTGGAGAAGCAAATGGGCGCTTCTCCTGTGTGCCCTGGCCGGGAATCGAACCCGGGTCCTCCGCACGCTAGGCCGACGCTCTACCGCTGAGCCAACCGGCCAGGGCCTCTATAATTTTTTAAAAGTAGATTTTTACATCGAAAAATGTAACTGAATTTCTTCCAGTAAAGCTGTTACCATAAATCTTGCTTACATGTTCTTGATGGTCACCTGTCAAGTAAAAGACTTAGTAATTATATTTCAGTACTGAACAATTAAGTATTCTAGAATTTAAATACATAGTTTATCAAATTTAGAAACAATTAAAATTTATGTTTATTTTTATGTCATTGCCCTTTTGATGTCACATGTACTTCAAAACTACTTACAATTCTTTTAAAATGTTGACATCTATTTTAAAAATGTAAAAATAGATAAATAATGTTGACACTTGTTAAGTACTGTATTTACCCATGTATAAGACACAGCCCTTTACAAAAAATTTGGGGTCTAAAAACTGGGTGCCTCTTATAGAGCGGTTGTAGGTTTTTTACTTGCATTTCCTGCTTTTTTGCCCTTGTTGTCTTTGTGCTCATTGTTTCACACTTGTTACTGGTATATTACAGTAGGTTATATTTTGCCACTTCCTGCCCAGAAATGGCTCAAAAAAGATTTTCATACAGTGCTGAGTTAAAGTTAAAAGTGATCCAGCCTGACCTGTGGTGGCGCAGTGGATAAAGCATCGACCTGGAAATGCTGAGGTCGCCGGTTCGAAACCCCGGACTTGCCTGGTCAAGGCACATATGGGAGTTGATGCTTCCAGCTCCTCCCCCTTTCTCTCTCTCCCTCTCTCTCTCCTCTCTAAAAATTAATAAATAAAATAAGATAAAATAAAACCTTTAAAAAAAAAAAAGTGATCCAGTTGGCAAAAGTGAATGGAAATCGTGCTGCTGAATGTAAGTTTGTCCTCCTCCAACTGAGAACTCAATCCGAGACTGGCTATGGGAAGAAGAAACCCTACAGAAAACGTCATGACAGAAGAAGGTATGAGAGGCAAGTCAGCAAAATGGCCTGATTTAGAGAGAGAATTGGAAACATGGATTGAAGAGTAAAGGGCATTGGAATTCCTGTGTCCACAGAGATGGTTCAGCATGAGGCAAGAAGAACTGCTGATAGAAAAGAAGTTACTGATTTCAAAAGAGGACACAATTGGTGCTTCAGGTTCATGAAACGAAATGGACTAAGCATGCGTACATGCACCAGACTTGCCCAAAAGATGCCTGAAAGCTATGAGCAGAAGGTCCTTGAATATCATCATTTTGTCATTCAATGTCAAAAGACACATCAGTTTGAGTTTGGACAGATCGCAAATATGGATGAAATGAACCTTCAATTTGTTTTCCCAAGTAATGGAACTGTTGATAAAAGGGGGTGAAAACTGTAACTGTGAAGACAAGTGGACATGAAAGAGCCATTATACAGCTGTTCTAGCTTGTTGTGCCAACGGAACCAAGCTGCCTCCTACGCTGATTTTCAAACGCAAAACAATGCGAAAAGAAGACATTCCTTGAGGAGTGATTGTCCACGTTCATGACAAGGGCTGGATGGATCAGGATGAGATGAAGATCTGGTTTGAGAAAGTTTGGAGAAGGAGACCAGGTGGGCTCTTACACAACCTGCCCTATTGGTGCTTGATCAGTTCAGGGCACACATAACAAAAAACACAAAGAAGATTGCTGCGGAGCAAAAAACAAAACTTGCCATCATACCTGGAGGCTTGACATCCCAGCTCCAACCACTTGATGTCAGTATTAACAAACCCTTCAAAGCTGCCATGAAAGAAAAATGGAACCAATACATGAAGTCTTCTGGGGACAATTTGACACCAGCAGGAAGAGTAAATAAACAACTATAGGAAAAGTTTGTACCTGGGTGAAAAGATCCTGGGATAATATCAAGATTGAGATCATTGTCAAGTCATTTAAGAAGTGTGACATTTCAGATGCCATAGATGGAACTGAGGATGAGGCAATAAAGGAAGATAGTGATTTGCCATCAAATACAGATGAGGACAAACTAATGGATGGGAGCTTTGACAGTGATGAGGAGTTGTATGAATTTTATGATAAATAAAACTTAAGTTTAATAACTTTATGTAATACATTTTTTCCCCAAATTTTGGGCCCCAAAGTTAAGGTACGTCTTAATAATGGGGTTGTCTTATATATGGGGAAATATGGTACTTCTAAAGTAATTATACTTTTATGCTAGTTATACATTTCAGGAAATTTCTAAGAACATGGAGCAGGCTATTTTAAGAAAACAATTATTTCATAATAAAAAATACAAGTGTGTTTATTTACATTTCACAAACTGCCTTCTATAAATATTTGTGATCACTCTCACATTCCTTTTCCAGTTATACTCATTCAGAACTAGGAAAAAAATGGATATAGATTATTTTGTTTTGCAGCATGAAGTTAATAATATTAGCTGGGTAAATCCCTGAATGTGTGAATATTTTGTTGACTGTTGTATTGAGAGACATAGGCAAACAAGGTCTATAAAATATGTTTAGCACTAGTCGCATTCATATGACTCAGCTGGTTTCAAAAGTATATGGTTAGAATAAATATCTATATTTAAGAGCAGAATAAACCACATACTTAATTATGATCAGAAACTATATGAAGCAACCAGAGAAATACACAGTAAAAACAAAGTTAACCAAGATTATAGAAAATCATGTAAAGGTATGAGTGTGCAGGAGAAAGAGGTAAAAAACAATATAGTTTGGAATAGTTTAATGTTTTAGTTAACTTATGATTCAAATGGTGATAGGCTCTTAGTAATTATAAAGAGCAGAAAAATGCCAAGTAGGTTTGGAATGTATAAGTATGTCCTCATCCATTTTTCACAGCAATGTATAAAACACAGCATGCAATATTATCTCTTCACTTGAAGAGGCAACATTAAAAATAGGACCCAGTTTCTGATGGAGGATACAAACTGTCAGGAGGACTGTGGGCACAGCAGGAGCTTGGGAATGATAATAACGGTACTGCAGAACTGCTGAGCATCTTGGTGAAAAGGCCTGAATTCTCAGTCCTGCTCTCTTGCCTTAACCAAGGTCATATTTTCATGTGGTCTTTGGTGAGTCACTGAAATTCTCTGATTTAAGTAATACGAACACAATAGCCATGATAAAATATGTATGTAATACACAGTTCTTTATTCATGACCCTAGATTTTATAACTACCTTTTAATGTTTTATTTTCTCTTAGACAACTTGCAAACTTACATAAATTACAAAGGCTGAGTGATTAATTTAAAAAATATGTGAATCGATCAGGAAAAAAAATTTATTTCAGGGAAAAGGGAGGAACCCCTCAAAATACTAGTTTTACCTTCTCGCATCATGTGAAACAAAACTTGACACCTGATCTCTGACAGACAGTAGAATGCAACCTAATATCTGTAGCATTATAATAATTTGGATAGATGATTGTTAATACCTTTCAAAATACTATGAATGATTTAGAAAGTGTCACTTGAATACCTCAGAGTAGTATTTGTCAGCCTTTTAAAATCCATCTGCCTGCAGGACGTTTCCACTCTATCTTCTGTATATCCCTATCAGCTAAGATTTTGTTAAATTTTATCTTCTGTATAGCTTTCAACATGAAAATAGTCATATGAAATATGTACTTTCAACTCCCTAAACTTTCTTCCCTAACAAGATATTGATGCCCGCCCTCCCCCTTCCACCTTTCTACTCAACCCTACTTGCCATTCTCCAAATCCTAGTTTTGTGTAAGATATTTATTATTGTTTTTATCAAAACAATAATAAATATCATCACTGAAGTAATCTTGGAAAGCTATATGAAATAACTAGTTATTTTCTAGCAATCATATAAAAATTCAGAATAAAGTAAAACCAGAACAACTTTCTTTTATGTTTCAATTACCGTACTCAGAAATTTAGCAACAGCAACATCATCACCAAAATATATACATTGCTTCATTTATTTATATGTGAATAAAATGATGTCATCAGGGCAGCAGGGAGTAGAAATGAAGCAATGACAGGATCTTGCTGTTTTAGTAGAACATTTAAAGATTCGTATTTATTTTTATATGCACGAACTAAATGTTTGTACAGTTAACTTTCTTGTGTTCCTTTTCTGTTTTACTTCTTTTCTTTCTATCTCTTCCTCCTTTCATACCTTCCTTCTGTGCAACATTGGTTTTGGCCGAGACTACAATTTCAATAAAAAATAAAAACTGCATGACTCAGGAAGGAAGCTAATAAGTTTCCCTTCCCCTAAATGTCATTAGAGACTTCCTGAATAAATGTGAAACACATTAATTAGAAAAAAAAAGGTGCTTGTATAAGCAACAAAAACAGATTACAGTCTACATTATGATTAAAATCAACTTGAATAATTAAAGTCAGATATGGATAAGATCTATGAGGACATCTTGCACATCTATGGCCAATGAAATATGCTCCCCAAAATGTGTGGATTTTTCAGTGCATTGACAAATGACAAGCAGCAGGGCCTTTGCCTCTTCTCTTTAAGATAGTTCCACAACATAATGGACTTCATTAACAGAACATTTCTTTTTACTATAATTATTAGATTGTTTTGCATTCAATATCATTCTATTATTGTCATAGCAGTCAGTGGAATGTATGAATATAATTATATACACACATATACATACATATATACAACACATATATCTGTGTATGTGTTTAATTATATAAATATATAATTAAATTTAATTTTATATAATTATTTACATACTTGATAAATGGGTTCAAATTTTACATTTTATATAAAAATACTAAGTATATGCACAAATATTCTTGTTTTGAGGTGCATTCCCTATTGTTTAATTACTTTATTTACAAGAGTACATAAAAATTCCTCTTACAACTTATATTTTGTGGTTTAAAATTATCAGCCTATTTGACTCATACTTAAAGTGCAAACAGAACAAAAGTTTTTTTGGCTTGTTTGCTGTGTTTTGAATGACAATTCATTGGCAAGTTAGTAGTTTATATCCTAGGATTCAATCTTGAGACTGCTCAACAACTCCTTTGGTCATTATAAAGATAGTAAGTACTATTTATAGTGATAATTGAAATAAAAATATATTGACCCTGGGAGCCAAGTGGGTTTTATCCCAGGCATGTAAGTTTGGTTTAATATTTTAAAATCAGTCAATATGATGTATTATCTCAGTAAACAGAGGAAAAGCATTTAATGAAATCCAACATTCAGTCTTTATGACTCACAGCTGACTGCGAATAAAAAGGAACTTTCTCAATTTTGATAAAATACTACAACTAACATACTATTTAATAAAGCATGGGTGTCAACTTTTATACATCTATTCAACATTATTCTAGAGGAATCAAGCACCCAGGCAAGAAAAAGGGGAGAAAGGCAAACGGAAAAGATAAAATTGTTTTTATTTGCAGACAACATGGTCATTTCAGGAAGAAATAATATCAATTCTACATGAACTCTTCCAGAAAATTAAAGAATAAAGAATACTCCCTAATTCATTCTATATGGCCAGCATTATCCTGCTACCAAAATGACACAAAGACATTATTCCAATAAAGGAAACAAAGGGCCAGTATCCCACAAGAATATAGGTGCAAAAATTATTAACAATAGTTTATCAAACAGAGTCTAGCACTATATAGACTTGATTCCAATCAATATTCCAACAGGATTGTTGTACAGAAACCAAAAATTGATTCTAAAATTTATAACGAAATAGAAAAGAACTAGATGGAGAACAAGGTTAAAGGTCTCCAACTACCAGATTTCAAGGTTTATATAAAGCACAGCAGTTGAAACAACATGGCCGTGGAAAACGAATCGAGAATTCACACATATATGTAAATTTTGACCAAGGTGCAAATAAATCTCAATGGAAAAGGGAGAGTCTTTTCAACAATTGGTATTTGAGCAACTGGATAAATACATATGTATCCAAAAAATTAAAAAGAGCCTTAATCCAAACCTTAAAACTCAAAATGACTCATAAAACAAAAGGTAAAACCTGAAGCTATAAAACTTCTAGAAGAAAACTTAGTGAAAAAGTAGCTATGAAATCTTGGTCTAGACAAATTCCTTAGATATATCACTGAAAGGAAAGAACTAATACCGTATTTTCCACCCCGTAAGACACACTTTTTCCCAAAAAAAAGTGAAGGGGAAAATGCCCGTGTGTCTTATGGAGCGAAAAATACAGTATTTTATTAAATATTTTAATACATCATTTGGTTTGGAATGTTTTTTTTCTTATTTTCATCTTTAAAACCCTAGGTGTGTCTTATGGCCAGGTGCGTCTTATGGAGTGAAAAATAAGGTAAATTGCATTTCATCAAAAGTAAGAACTTTTGGCCTGACCTGTGGTGGCGCAGTGGATAAAGCGTCAACCTGGAAACGCTGAGGTTGCCGGTTCAAAACCCTGGGCTTGCCTGGTCAAGGCACATATGGGAGTTGATGCTTCCTGCTCCTCCCCCCCTTCTCTCTCTCTCTCTTTCTCTCCTCTCTATAATGAATAAATAAAATTTTTATTAAAAAAAAAAGTAAGAACTTTTGCTCTTTGAAGGACACTATTAAGAAAATAAAAAGACAAGTCACAGCAGGGAGAAAATACATGCAAATTACATTTCTGATACACAATTTTTATAACCTGACAATTTAAAGAACTCTCAAAACTTAAGAAAACAAACATCCTAGTTTTAAAAATGAGTAACATATACCTCACCAAAGATATAAGGATGGCAGATAAGCAGGTAAAAAAATACTCAACATCATTAGTCAATAAGGAAATGGAAACAAAACTATAGTAAGAAACCATTACACACCTATTAAAATGGCTACAAAAAATGACAATAACAAGTGCTGATAAGGATATGGAGCACACAGAACTCTCATACACTAGTGGTGGGAATGGGAAATGGTACAGACACTTTGGAAAGCAGTTTGATAGTTTATTGTAATATTAAACATAGCACCATATGACATAACAATTCCACTATGAGGTGTTTTGCCAGATGAAAACAAATGAACAAACAAACAAAAATAACCCTCCACAACATTCCTATGCTTATGTGAAAGCATGTTTGGGAATGTTTGTATTAGGTTAATTCATAATTGCCTAAAACTGGACTAACTCAAATGTTACAAAGGAGAAATGGATATATTTGTACAACAGAATGCTACTGAGCAATGAAAAGAACTAACTACTGAAATATGCAACACCATGGATTAATCTCAAATACATTATACTAAGTGATTGAAGCCAGACTCAAGAGACCAACTACTGTATGATTCCATTTATATAACAGTCTTGAAATGCAAAACTATAGGGACAGAAAATAGGTCAGTGGTTACCTGTGGCTGGGATGCAGGAGAGGTGTTAACTACAAAGGGTTAGGGGGTAATTTTCTTAGATGAGAGAATTATTCTATATTTTCATTGTGGTGGTTAATTACTCTATGTATTGCAGTTTGCAGAAATACACACCAAAAGGAGTCAAGTTTGCTGAATTTAAATTATGCATTAATATAAAAGCAATAGAAAAACATCCTAACCAGGCAATGAAAAATACTCAGTATGTTATTTGATTATGAATGTAGGTTAGAAAACATGATCTTCTCATATATCAACTAGTCCTTGGGTGCTGTTCAAAAATCTACAATTATAAGGCAATATTCTATCATTTAGTAGGTAAATTAGTTTTTAAAATAATAAAATAAAGTAACTAGGAAACTATCTTATACACAGTTGATGTGCAAGAATAAATAAGGCACGCACGCCCTCTTTAATCAAGGTCATCTCATCTCATATACTGCATACATATCTACTTAAAGTAACAACACAAGGTAAAAAGTATCACCAATGCATAATCAAAGTTTTAAGACATTATGGTGTGTTTCAGGAAAAAAATCATGGACTTTGGGGACAGATAAACAGGCCTAACTTCAAATCCCATTTATGCTACTCACTTAAATTAGAAATGTCACTTAAATTACCTTGGTTGATTATGCAAGAAGAAATAGTTCCTTGCCTAGTTTCTAAATATTCTATGACTATTCCTTCTCTCCTTCCTCCTCTCTTCTCCCTCCCTTCCTCTTTCCTCCCTCAAAGCCCAACAACATTTTACAAAAAAATCCAGATTTGAGACTGTAAAGTAACTGCTTTTCAAAAGAATTACTGTTCTCATTAAGAAAATCCACATGAATTAGCCCTACCAGCTTCCCTCTCTCATTTCATTGCCACAACACTCAATTAGGATGTAGCTACGGTCTCAGGAGCAGCCAGTCACTAGGACCGTCCATGATCTGTGAGCCAGGCAAGCTTGAAGAACTCTGCTTAGAAAAAGTGATAATTTGTTTAGCCAGTCAGATTGAATAATCTGATACGAACCAGAGAAACTGGCTAATCAGTATCAAAAGGAAGAGCCTATGCCTAGATGAGTAGAGTGTGAGTGATTGTGCACACGCAGAAGAGTGCGTGTGGAGACGTCTGTCACAAGGGCGCCTTAATGAAATAGCTGAGTGATGAGAGACAGAGAAAGAAGCTAGAGCCTAGGGCTGCCTTAGTATCTACAGTTTTATGAATCCTTATAATAAAATTGCTTTTTATTAAAACAATATATTAAGCATGTTTCATTGCCTATCCTAGCCTTAAACACTTTCAGAAAATCTTTCTTGGAATTGTCATACCTAAGAACTACAGTGTGTCTATAAAGTCATGGTGCATTTTTGACTGGTCACAGGAAAGCAACAAAAGACAATAGAAATGTGAAATCTGCACCAAATAAAAGGAAAACTCTCCCAGTTTCATACCCATTCAGTGCAGTTCAATGTGGGCTCATGCACAGATTTTTTAGGGCTCCTTAGGTAGCTATCCTGTATAGCCTCTACAGACTCATCACTGACTGATGGCCTACCAGAACGGGGTTTCTCCACCAAACTGCCGGTTTCCTTCAACTGCTTATCTCACCGAGTAATGTTATTCCCATGTGGTGGCGCTTCATTATAAACATGCCGATATTCACGTTGCACTTTGGCCACGGATTCAAATTTAGTGAGCCACAGAACACACTGAACTTTCCTCTGTACTGTCCACATCGCGACTGGCATGGCCGTGGGCTGCTCCGCTGTATACACGGTGTTACGTCATCATCTGCGCATGCGCACATGCTGCCACATCATCCTACAGAAACTGGGAGGGTGTTCCTTTTATTTGGTGCGGATTTCACATTTCTATTGTCTTTTGTTGCTTTCCTGTGACTGGTCAAAAGTGCACCATGAAAACAGATATGAGCTCCGATCACATGCCTTTTCTCTTGTCTTCGGCATTTTGGGTAGACTTCACCCTCACGGGCACTGCGGTGGCTGGGGGACCAGGGAGAGAACCAGATTCACAGCTTGCACCGCCTGCCCTGGGCGTAGGGCTGAGGTCCATGACTCAGTGCTTCTGATTGCTTGGACAGAGGGATCCTGGGGAGAGGGGCAACTTCCTACCCTGGATTTTGAGATTTGGTATTTCAGGGGCTTCTTTTTGCCTGGGGTCCTGCTTCCTTCCATTTGTGATCTGAGCCATGACATCACCAGGATGACTCTATCCTTCAGTGGCTCACAGCCTGTGGCTCTGCCTCCTGCTCTATACCTCCCTCCCTTATACCACCTGCCCCTACACCTTCCTCCCCTAACACCCTGCCCCCGGGCATTTTCTGGCTGGACTGGTTGGAAGGAGACTTAGGGACCTACCAGTTGGCCCTGATGTCTTGTCTTTTTTTTTTTTTTTTTAACAAAACAAAACAAAAAACTCTGGAGGAAAAAAAAGTGCACCATGACTTTACGGACACACTGTATATACAGCTGATTGGCCCGAAGGAAGTATCTGTTCCAAAGCAGTCTACCCCCATCAGATTCTCTCAAGACTGTGAATCAACTTACCCATACTCATAGACAACAGATGATTCTCTAGCAAAAAGTTATGCAGTTAGGGTAGCAGTAAGCATCTTAGAATGCCGGAGTACCATGTAAAATAAGGTTATGAGTTATCAGAAATCAGAAGAAAGGTGGAAAAAAGAATGGGCCAATCATTTACAAGCAACAGCTCTCTCCCAGTTTCCTGCTCGTTTTAATGCCAAAACATCACCTTTCCAGATACTTCCATTTCAAACAAATTAGTTCTAGAAACAACTTGCTAGTTGCTGCCAAAGAAGCAAAACTCTACTTCTGTGTTCCCTGTCTACTTAGAGCTCTACTTCTGTGTTCCCTGTCTACTTAGAGCTCTACTTCTGTGTTCCCTGTCTACTTAGAGCTCTACTTCTGTGTTCCCTGTCTACTTAGAGCTCTACTTCTGTGTTCCCTGTCTACTTAGAGCTCTACTTCTGTACTCCCTGTCTACTTAAACTTCAAAAGAAGTACCATGAACCTGATTCCTGTGATTCCCCTACTCTAATCAAAGTAAAGTTTGCAATATGATAAAGCATATATACAGTTTTCTGTGTATTTGTTTCTCTTAATATCCCTTTCCATATGTGATGCTTGATGAGTCTTTCCCACATAATAGAAGCAGTTTATTAACTTCTTCACTTCTTTTAGGAATATATTTCTAAATTAAAAAGTTGGGATTTTTTTCCAAACAGTTCACTAAGGAAACACAATATCTGATATTATTCTTTATTAAAAAATTTAGATAAATTCAGCCAGAAGTTAATGTCTGTAAATTGTCATCCTGTGATAGCAACTACTTAAAAATTTGTTTCATATATAGAGCACAGCAAAAATAATTTAAAAAGCTATAATAAATTCACTTTCTCACATCACTAAAACAGAAGCCCACTGGTCTAAAGTTTTTAGGATCAAGAGATAATTTTTCAAATGCCCCACAAGGATTCTCTGAAGCCCCCAAATATATAAGTAATACAGGTATCATTTTCAGTAATGTAGTAATTATTCCCCATTTTATAATAATATAAATCTACACTAAATCACGAGTTTGTCTGTGTTCCCATGGCTTTGTACACATCCTTCTATTACAGGTTTATCAAATCATATTATACTTGTCTGAGTCTGTCTCCTCATAGAACTAACGATATACTTCATCTTGGAGTCCTCAGCACCTAACTTACATTAGAGAAGATACATAAAAGGATTTGATGAATGAAATAATATCCATTTCACTAGAAATCTTAGTAAAATAATTATCAAATTTTGGGTATTGAACCTTAAATTTGTAACCTTTGACAAATTCAGAAAGAAAATGTTTCCACCCAATGTATTGAACTTTCTTCTTAATCTGGCTAAAGGAAGGGTATACTCTAATATTTCTCAACTTCCTTTCTTAAAAATTACTCAATTTGGCATAATGCTTTCATTTCATCAATCACTTAGTAAGAACTCAAAAGAGAAAACATCAGGTTTAAGGAGGACCAAAATAAAGGGAAATTCCTGAATTACTGAATACATGCATATAACTGAAAACAATGACAGGAGGATACAATTTGGGATTATTTATTCATTGAAGACAGGCTGTGAGTAATATAACAATTCAATTTATTAATCTATTTACACATTTACATTCTGATAAATAACTGTGCATTGTTTTTATCATGTTAATGCAGTGTACATATAAGGATCAGATTATAAACTGAACCTTTATGAGAGGGAGGTAACTTGACTGAAATTGTGTACTATATTATTCAGAAGGAAGAAAAGAAACAATGTAGTCATCTACATACAAACATCACTACCACTGTTAAAATAAATAAAACAAGTTTTTTTTAAAAAAGTGAATCATTAGGATGTGTATTTTTTTGTAAAACTGAAATCATTTAAAACTTTTCCTTTGCATATACATAACAAATGAAAATTTTCTCTACAAATAATAAGCCAATATTTGAAGTTGGGTAAATGGTCTTAAGAGATCTAGCTTGTAGGAGAGTCTATGTTAGAAATATAAACATATATGTGAAAATATCATAAATAGAGATATGTAGAAAAAAAAAGGAAGAAGCAAGGAACAAAGGAAGGAAGGAAGGGAGATCTTCCAATATCTTGGCCTAATCTCAAAGTCTTCTGAATCTCTTCCAAACCGGAGGACTGCCTGAGGGTTTCAGTCAGAGGTTACTCATTAGAACAAAAGAAAGGCACAAGGTAACCAAGTATCTTTAATAATATCAGGAAAAAAAGGATGGCTGTATTTTTTTAATTTTTATTTTAAAATTATGTAGAGTAAAATTCACTTTTTTGGGTTTCAACTTCTGTGAACTCTGACAAAAGCAGTGTAACCACACTAACACAATCAAGACATAGAACAATTCTATCATCCAAAAATTCCTTTGTACTGTCTCTTTGTATCCTGAGTCTTTTTCTAACTACTAACTTTAAATATCAATATCTTTTGCTTAGTGAAACAGTTTAATAAAGGTAAACTGGGAGTGGGGAGAAATAACTACTTTTAGTCAAACTCTTAAAAATCATTTACATGGGAGATATATTAATATTTATATTCTAGGACAGTGGTCCCCAATCCCCAGGATGTGGACCGGTACCGGTCCATGGGCCATTTGGTACCCACCTGCAGAGAAAGAATAAATAACGTACATTGTTTCCGTTTTACTTATATTTAAGTCTGAACGATGTTTTATTTTTAAAAAATGACCAGATTCCCTCTGTTACATCCAAGACTCACTCTTGATGCTTGTCTCGGTCATGTGATATTTTTCTCTGTCCCACCCTAAAGGCTGGTCTGTGAAAATATTTTCTGACATAAAACTGGTCCGTGGCCCAAAAAAGGTTGGGGACCACTGTTCTAGGAGTAATCCTCCATGACCCCATGTTGTTACCAAGCAAAATAAAATACCAAATCAGATTCGGTGATCTCTAAACATTTGATTCCTCTTCAATACTGAAAGCCTCTGCAGCTGGACAGTCATGACAACTCTACTTTATTCCACAGAATTAAATCAGTAGTATTCTAAAAACAATTCCACAACTAAAGTCAACCTCTCTCTCTATATAAGCAGCAACTAATACAGTAATAATTTATAAAGCATATCAGACTGCTTTTTCCAGGCAGGATTGTTTTCTTTTAAATCCTCTCACAGGTAGAGCAACAGCTGTTAATGAATAGGTCTAGTCGCTACAGAATTTCTTTTAGCACAGTTTGACATCATGGCCTAAATTCAAAGTGACACCAAATTAAAGCCAGTTATGGTGATAATCATGGCAGTGTACAGTGGTTTAGGAAAACATAAACTTTCAGTTTTCAGTATATCATTTTAAATATATCATTGTCATTCTGGGCTAGTTTCAAATATTACTTTTTTTTTTTTTTTTTTACAGGAACAGAGAGAAAGTCAGAGAGAGTGCTAGATAGGGACAGACAGACAGGAACGGAGAGAGATGAGAAGCATCAATCATCAGTTTTTCGTTGCGACACCTTAGTTGTTCATTGATTGCTTTCTCATATGTGCCTTGACCGCGGGCCTTCAGCAGACCGAGTAACCCCTTGCTTGAGCCAGTGACCTTGGGTCCAAGCTGGTGAGCTTTTTTTTGCTCAAGCCAGATGAGCTTGCACTCAAGCTGGCGACCTCGGGGTCTCGAACCTGGGTCCTTCCGCATCCCAGTCCAATGCTCTATCCACTGCGCCACTACCTGGTCAGGCGAAATATTACTTTTATATTAAACTATAATGACTTAAAATGTTCAAAACTTTGATTTTATAAATGGGCAATAAATTACCAATATTCCAGTAAATTCCATTTAAATGATACACTACTTGTCTGACAGGAATGGGATGACAGGAATGTCTTTTCAGAGGCTAGGTATATAACTTTATAGCTTTCTCAAGTTTCCAACTGTTAAGAAATATGCAATATACAGAGAGACATCAGCAACATGGAGAAATTGGAAGTGCCAGTCATTCCAATTTCTTCACACAAACATAAATTAACTACCATATACAGACCAGAATACCTTTATGAGAACCCCAGAATCCAGTTAGGAAGATGTAGCATCCAAGAACAGTACAAAACAAAGAACAACTGCATTGAATCTGGTAAGAAGAGCAGTTTCACTTTACCTGGGTCTCCCCTTCCCCAAGTCAGCACAGGTCAGTGTGGAAAAGATCCCCTCAGCATATGATTTCTATCATGAGTGAAAGAGAGAGTCTGGGGGGTAAATCCAATGGTCCCAGTCCTTTAAGACACCACTCAAGAGAACTACTGTAGTCTCTCCTCATCCAGGGTACTGAAGATGCAGCATACCTGGAATGCCTCTGGATAGTTAGGAACAAGAAAAAAGGGTAGACGGCTCCCAGCAGCCAGCGAGCTTCACAGTGGTCAGTGTGAATTATATCTCCTGGCAAGGATGGCAGCAGCTGGTGTGGACCCCAGCAACTGGTGTGGACTGCAGCGGCCAGTCAGGCTCCCAGCAGACGGCATGGATCACACCAGCCAGTGCAGATCTCAGCAGACGGCATGGATCACACCAGCCAGTGCAGATCTCAGCAGACGGTATGGATCACACCAGCCAGTGCAGATCTCAGCAGACGGCATGGATCACACCAGCCAGTGCAGATCTCAGCAGACGGCATGGATCACACCAGCCAGTGCAGATCTCAGCAGCCAGAGAGAATCTCAACAGCTGGCAAGGTTCTTGGCAGCTTGTGTGGATATCAGCAGCCCACCTGGTTCTGTAAGATTGGAAGAATGCTCACAATCCTGATGCTTCATCAGAAGGAACGGAAAGGAGAGAGAAGTGTAGTTTGTACCTAACATCCTGGCATCTCAGTACACTGACCTAGGGAAAGGGGCGACTGGCTGTCAGAATCAAGAGTAGCTCTGCAGGATTGGGAGAGGCTATACAATCCTGAGAATTCTCCCTCAAGAGAGAGGGAGAAGAGTGAAACATGCCCATCCATAAAAAAGTCTAAAAGACTCCCAGAATTTCTAGCTGGGCTGACTGGTGAAGGTCTTTTCCTGACAAAGCCAATCCATAGAGACAGAGATGACTACAGGATTTTTTCAAATGTTCAGACACCAATGTCAAGCTTCTAAGACCCATAAAGAATAAGGGAAATATGACACTAACAAAGGAACCAAATCTCCAATAACATATTCTAAAGAAATTGATAGAAAGAACTCAAGAGTTAAAAATTTGGCTTTAATAATAATAGCTTTTTGTTATAATCAATTGGCTTAATCCAAATAAAAAGCTTTGTTCCAGGAGCTTGGATACAGGAACAAGCCTATGTGACTTCACAACAGCTGCAAACAACCCACCTTTCTGCCCTAGGCCCAGGAGATCTACAAGAAGCTAAGATGGTATCTAAGACCAGCTGCTCCAAGGACAGAACATCTGCTGACATGGATGCAGATAAAGAATTATTGGTTAGCAGACGAAGAAATGCTAGAGAAATCTCTGGACTGCAACTTTTATTTAATTGACTTTTCCCTAAATTCCAAACCCCTTACCTACTCCTTTCTTCCCCTTATAAACATGGTTAGATTGAGATAAGCTGTTCAGACATTTTTTAGGGTACATAACTCCATCTTCTCAGATCTCAGACCAGCTGAAGAAAGTGCCCGTAAAGATTCAATCCTCGTCTCTACTTATTTGCCTGAGTGGTGACAGGCAGCTCCAATGCCAGTTTTTCAGGTTTCAAAATAAAGATCTATGAATTGCTGAACGAAGAAATCAAAATAATCATCTTAAAGAAGCTCAGTGAGCTACAAAGAAAAACCCACAGAAAACTAAATAAGATAAGGAAAATATACATAAACAAAATGAGAATACAAACAAAGACATAAACTTTTAGAACCAAACAAAAATTCTGGAGATAAAGTATAAAATAACTGAACTGAAAAACCTACAAAGAAGAAACCTTAATAAGCACACAAAAGATAAAGGAATCAAAGTATGTCACTAGCAAAAAATTGAAATCACAAAGAAAGACAACAGAGAGAAAGGAACAAAGTTGTGACAAAACAGCTAAAAAATTAATAAAATGGCAATAGTAAGACTTTATCAATGATTACTTTAAATATAAAAAGATTAAATTCCTTTAATCAAAAGATACAGAGTGGTGGAATACATAAACAAAAGATAGTGTGGTAAATGGATGAAAGGAACAAACTACCAATAACTATTAGA
This sequence comes from Saccopteryx leptura, assembly GCF_036850995.1. Lineage (NCBI taxonomy): Eukaryota > Metazoa > Chordata > Mammalia > Chiroptera > Emballonuridae > Saccopteryx > Saccopteryx leptura. The sequence goes on from NC_089506.1 coordinate 136,183,987, forward strand.
ACTCATTTTGACTTTCATAATACACAAAGGCTGAAAATGAAAGGAGAGTAAAAGAGATTTTACTAATGGTAAGCAAAATAGAAAAGGAGTGGCAATCAAATAAAATAGGTTTCCTGTCAAAATCACTCACAAGAATCAAAGAAGTTCACTATATAATCATAAATGGGTCAATTCATCAATAGAGAACAATTATTAATATATATGCATTCAACACTGAGGCAAAAATATAGACAGCAAATATTAATAGAACTGCAGTGAGAAACAGATGGTAATGGCATAATAAAAAGGGGCTTCCATACTCCACCTTCATCAATGGATAGATCATTCAGACAGAAAAATCAATAAAGAAACAGACATGAATAACACTAGAGACTGAATGAACCTAACAGACATATACAGAACAATCCATCCAACAGCATCAGAATATACATTCTTCTCAAGTGCACATGGAACATTATCCAGGACATATCATGTGCTGGGCCACAAAAAGAGCCTTAAGAAATTCAAAACAACCAAATCAAGTTTTGTTTTCATCTACAATGGTACAAAACTGGAAATCAGTAACAGGAAAAATTAGAAAATTCAAAAATATGTGGAAATTAAACAACATACTCCTGAACAACCACAGAATTCAAAAGAAAAATTAAGTGTCTTAAGACAAATAAAAACAAAAATAAAACATACCAAAACTTATGTGATGCAGCAGAAGCAGTTCTAAGAGGGAATTTTATAGCAACAAATGCCTCTGTTAAGAGAAAAGCACAGTGCCTGACCAGGCGGTGATGCAGTGGATAGAGCGTCGGACTGGGACACGGAGGACCCAGGCTCAAAACCCCAAAGTCTCTGGCTTGAGTGCAGGCTCATCTGGTTTGAGCAAGGCTCACCAGCTTGAGCCCAAGGTTTCTGGCTTGAGCAAGCAGTCACTCGGTCTGCTGTAGTCCCCTGGTCAAGGCATATATGAGAAAGCAATCAATGAACAACTAAGGAACCGTGATGAAGAATTGATGCTTCTCATCTCTCTCCCTTCCTGTCTGTCTGTCCCTGTAAGTCCCTCTCTCTGTCTCTCTCTGTCACAAAAAAATAAAAGAAAAAGAAAAAAAAAAGAAGTACAGAGATACAAAGTACAGCACTGGGAATAGAGTCAGTAATATTGTAATAACTATGTAGGGTGTTAGGGGGGTATTAGACTTAACAAGGGGAACAACTGATATGTTAAAAAGTCTAACCATTCTGCTATATCCTTGAAACTAATATAATATTGATACTGTAGTTGAAAAGTAAAAAATAAATTTAAAAAATTTTTAATTAACAAAAAAAGATTTTAATTAAAAAATAAAAGTGGGCTGCCCCCTTCTCTTCTTCCTGGAAGGTACTCTTAACACATTGTACCCAACCTGTTCACATTCCTCTGTCTTAATTGTGTGCAGCTGCTCAAGGTTAATGTGAGTGACCTTCATCTTTGTTCTTGAAGGCTATAACATGGTGCTAGGGATAGAACAGGTGCTTAGCACCAAGATCAAACCAGTTTAAAAAATAATTCCAGAAGGGTATAAAGTAAAATATTAATAATGTTCCATGCCACTTCTCAGTTCCACTCTTCAGAGGTATGTCAGGGTAATGACTGTACATGAACCAGCATAGTACTTGAGTGAACAGCACTTATATGCAGAGGGTCATGGGATGCATACGGTTCCAGGATTTGCCTTTGTTTTTTATTAAAGTATTTTAGACAACTTTCCATGTCAGTATGTACGAGCTACCTAATCTTTCTATCAACTGTGTAACATACCATAATGTAAGTGCAAAAAATGTATTTAAATAATCCTGTACTCATAAACATGTAAACTGTTTTTCCCCCTCAATATTTAAGACAATACTGTATGATTAGCCTTCCTTGTTATATGCACCTCTTTGTTCATGTGCAGTGATAATAATAGGATACATTTATAGAAATGAAACTGTTAGAACATAAGATATTTGGAGTTTGTCAAATGGTCTCCAAAAAGATGACAGTAAACGAAATTTTTATACATCGAGTGTAAGTGTGTTTTTCTAGAAACTCTTACCACCATGATGTAATTTTTTGTAATTTTTATTGGTCTTAAAAATATAATTCACTGTTCTGACTGGCACTAATTTAATTATAAGTGAAGTTGTATTTTAAAAATATTTTTATTGGTCGTTGTATTTCTTTTTTGTGAACTACCATACTTTGTTACAATGTCCTTTGCCCATTCCATATTTGATTATTTTTCACTTCAATATTGACTTGTAGAAGTCCTTTATATTTTAAGGATATTAGTCTGTTTTCCTATGTGTTGTAATTTTTCCTCAGTTAACTGTTTAATTTTATTTCTTTTTCCTTCCTTCCTTCTTTGTTTATTTTGCCACATAAATTTTAATTTTATTAGTAAAATTAAAATTATTAATCTTGTCCTGGCTTCTGAGGATTTATGCTTATTAAAAAATAAAGAATAAGCAACTAAGAAGGAAAGATCTCAAGCTAACATTACACCTCAAGCAAAAGGAAAGAAAGGACAAACCAAGTCCAAATTTAGTGGAAGAGAATGAATTACAGAGATTAGGGCAGTTATAAATGAGGTAGACATTAGAAAGACTATAAAGATCATCAGTGAAACTAAGAGTTGGAGTTTTTAAAAGACAAGTAAAATCGACAAACCTTTAAACTTAAAAAAAAAGAATATTAAATAAATAAAATTAGAAATGAAAGGGGAGACCTTAAATAGTCAGAAATAAAAATATCATAAGAGACTACTATGAACAATTATATGCCAACAATTGGATAATCTAGAAGAAATTTCTAGAAACATACAAACTACCAAGACAGAATCATGAAGATATAGAAAATCTGAACAGACCAATAATGAGTAAAGAGATTAAACTGCAGTAATTAAAACCCTCTCAGGAAACAGAAGTCTAGAACCAGATGGCTTCACTGGTGAATTCTATCAAACATTTAAAGAAGAATTAACACTAATCCTTCTCAAATTCTTCCCAAAAATAGAAGAGAAGGAAATACTTTCAAACTTATTTTACAAGCATTACCCTGTTACCAAAGCCAAACATAGATACTACAAGAAAAGAAAACTACAGGCCAATCAATATCCCTAATAAACATAGATGCAAAAACCCTCAACAAAACATGAACAAACCAAATTCAATGGCACACTAAAAAAAGCATACACTGTGATTAAGTGGGATTATCCCACTGGATATAAGTATGGTTTAACACAGTGTGTTCAACTGCCAGTCTGAGGAGCAGTCTACCAGATATTTCATGCTAGTACACCAAAGAATTAACCACCCTGATATCGTATGGAGACTACAGACCTCATGACCTTAGTCAAATTTGCTTATGTTCTGGGTGATTTCTGCCTTATCTGTCCCTGAAATAATTTTATTTTCACTGGACTACACTGTAAAAAGGTTGAACACCACTGGTTTAACACATGCGAAGCAATAAGAGTGATACATAACATTAACAGAATGTAGGATAGAAATCATATAATCATCTGAATGGATGCAGAAAAGCATTTATCAAAATTCAGCACTCTTTCATGATTAAAAAAAACCTTAAGAAACTAGGTAGAGAAGGAATGTACTTCAGCATAATAAAGGGCATATATCACAAACTCACAACTAACATCATACTCAATGGTGAAATACTCAACACTTTTCCTTTAAGGCAGGGATTGGGAACCTATGGCTTGCAAGCCAGACATGGCTCTTTTGATGGCTGCATCTGGCTCACAGACAAATCTTTAATAAAAAAAATAATAATGTTAAAAATATAAAACATTCTCATGTATCACAATCCATTCATTTCCTACTGCTCATGTTCATGGTTGTGGTGGCTGGAGCCAATCACAGCTGTCCTCTGGGACAACACTAAATTTTTAGGCTCTCACGGAATTACATTTTAAAATATGTGGCGTTCATGGCTCTCTCAGCCTAAAAGGTTTCCGACCCCTGCTTTACGGCTAGGAACAAAGACACCCATTCTCACCACTTTTATTCAACATGGTACTGAGAGTCCACCCTTGAGCAAGTAGGCAGGAAAAAATAATAAAGTCACACAAATTGGAAAGAAACAAGTGAAATCATCTGTTTGCAGGTGACACAATCTTATATACATATTGCAAACCCTAAGAACTGCACCAAAAAAAATGGTTAGAAATACTAAACAAGTACAATAAAGTTGAAAGATACAAATTCAACATAAAAATCAATTAGCTTTTTATACACTAACAATGAATTACCAGAAAAAAAATTAAGGTAACTATTCCTTTACAATAGCTTCATAGAATAAAATATTTAGACATAAACTTAACCAAGGAGGTGAGAAAATTGTACATGGAAACCACAGTATATTGATAAAGAAATTAAAGAAGACATAATAAATGGAAAGATATCCCAAAGCCTTAATATTGTTAAAATGTTTATAGCCACATAAGTGATCTATAGATTCAATACTATTTCCATCAAAATCCCAATGGCATCTCTTATAGAAATCAAAAAGGAAATTTAAAATTCTTATGAAACCCACAAAAAGATCCCACATGGACAAAGTAATCTTGAGAAAAAAGAACAAAGCTGGAGACATCACACATACTAATTTCAAAATATATCACAAAACTAGAGTAATAAAAATAGTACGGTCCTAACAAAAAGAGATACAAAATTTAACTCATAATGGAAAGATTTAAGCACAGATATGAACCTGTAAAATGGCTAGAAGAAAACATAAGGCAGTGGTCCCCAACCCCCAGGGCGTGGACTAGTACCAGTCCGTGGGCCATTTGGTACTGGTCCGCAGAGAAAGAATAAATAACTTACATTATTTCTGTTTTATTTATATTTAAGTCTGAATGACGTTTTATTTTTTAAAAATGACCAGATTCCCTCCGTTACATTCATCTAAGACTCACTCTTGAAGTTTGTCTCGGTCACGTGATACATTATCTGTCCCACCCTAAAGGCTGGTCCGTGAAAATATTTTCTGACATTAAACCGGTCCGTGGCCCAGAAAAGGTTGGGGACCACTGACATAAGGGAAAAGCTTAATGATACTGGTCTTCACAATGATTTTATAGATATGCCATCAAAAGCATAGACAACCAAACCAAAAATAGATAAGTGGGACTACATCAAAATATAAAGCGCCTGCACCCCAAAAGAAACACTCAACAGAGTGAAAAGACACCTTACAGAATTCGAGAAAATATTTGCATGATACATATTTGATAAAGGCTTAACTTCCAAAATATGTAAGAAACTCCTAAAACTCAATTAAAAAAAAATAATAAAAAACTGACCAAAAATGGACAAAGGGCTTGAAAAGACATTTTTCTAAAGAAAACATGCAAATAATCAATAGGTATATGTAAAGATGCTCAACATCTTTAATCATCATAGAATTAAAAATTAAAACTATAATGAAATATCACTTCACACCTCTTAGGATGACTATTATAAAAAAATAGCAAAAGCTAACTAGCATTGGCAACATTGTAGAGAAATCAGAACCATTTGACATTGTTGGTGGGAATGTAAAATGGTGCAGCTGTTTTGGAAAACAGTATGGCAGTTCTTAAAGTAAAAATAGAACAAATATATGATGCAATAATCCCCCCTCTGAAATCAAAATATCGAAAAAGTATTTGCACTCCCATGCTCATTGCAGCATTATTTAAAACAGCCAAGATGTGGAAATCCATATGTCTATTGACAGATGACGAGATGAAAAAATGTGGTATAGATGTACAATGCAATGTTAATCAGTCTTAAAAAAGAAGTAAAACAAAATGAATGGAGCTGGAGGACATTATGCTAAGTGAAATAATTGAGTTACAGAAGGACAAATACTGCATAACTCCATTTATATGAGGTATTTAGAATATCCAAACTTATACAAACAGAAAATAGAATGGTGATTGCTGGGTGATGGGAGAGGGAATTAGGGAGTTGTTCTTCCATAAATTTACCATGATTTATGATGAGTAAATTCTAGAGATCTGCTTTACAAAATAGTGCCTATAGTTATTGATATAGTATTGTGCACCTAGTTTAAGAGAGTAAGTAGATCTCACTGTGTTTTTTTTTTATCAACAAAGGGACACAAGGAAACTTTTAAAGGTGATGGCTATGTTATTTGGATTGTGGTGATGGTATCACAGGTGTATGAATATGTCCAAGCTCACCAAATTTTATATACTAAATATGTGCAGTTTTTTGTCTATCACTTTTACCTCAATGAACTTATTGATCTCAGAAAGTACACTGCTACACACACACACCCACATATAGTCATACGAAAGGGAGGGTAGTCCCTGAAGCTAACTCTTATATTAATACTATAATTGGTGTTTGAAATATTACAATAAAACATAGTGGCTCAGTTAATATTTTCCGGTTGATTAGTAACATAAATAATGCCAGAGTTCTTGAAAATTGAATCTAATAGTTATCTGAAATCAGGCAAAATTATAGAACTCTTGATAAAAAGAAACTACTTCTTTCAGGGGAAATAAAGTCTTTGAGTTATAAAACTTAGTTGAATGTATTTTTTTTTTATTACTCCAACAATAAGATGAGCAGAGATGCAGAAAAGATCACATTACACCTGAGATCAACCTAAAAAAATACCCTAGTATAGTTATTTTCAACATTTTTCATCTCACAGCACACATAAACTATTTACTAAAATTCAGCAGTACACTAAAAATAATATTTTTTTGCCAATCTGGCAAAAAAAAGGTAGGTGTAATTTTGATTCATTCATACCAAACAGCTATTATTGTGTTAACTGTTGTTATTTTTTTGACAATCTAAGGGGAAAAAAAGTCCAGTGCCCCTGACTAAATAGTCAGGTGTTGAATGTTTTAAAAATTCTTACAGCACACCAGTTGAAAATCACTGCTCTAGTTTCTACGCTGACCACCAGACAACCAGAGATGCTGCGTATGATTGTACAGGTTATACACATCGTTCCTTGCACAGGGGTATCTGGCTGAGAAAGCAGAGGTACCTGGGACTGAGCTCACTTCACTAATTATGCCATGTTTCTGCACGGTTATCCATATAAACTATAAATGTAAAATATTTAGAAAATTTCTGAAAAATATACATCACTCATCAACAAAGCAGCTCAATGTAGTATTATCAAAGGAAGCTCTCAGATAGAATCTTAAAGCCAGAATTAATCTTAGGTCATTACTCTCCACTTTCTCCTAATAAAATCCATCATACATCATTCTGTTCCATATTTGAGTACTTCCACGGACAGACATTACCATTACATTTTAAGGTCTTTGTTATAAGCCAAACTGTATTTCCCTAAAACTTCTGTCCTTTGCAGTTATTGCTCTTTATACATGATAGGCCTAACAAATTTTTGAAGACAATATCACATTTGTTTTTTCTCCTCTTATTCATCTATATAAATAAAAATGTAAATGTTTATTTGTTCAAAATCTTAAATCTCCAAAAGTTCTTCACCAATTGCTTTGAAATTTTGATACAATGTTGCATTCAAATACACACGTTTTTATATACCTACAATTATATAGATGTCACACCTGTGACAGGTAAAAATATGTTTTTGAAAAACAGCGCCATTTGTTGGACATAAAAGCAACACACACTATATTAAGTATTTTATGATTATATGTTGCGTGTTCTAGAGTCGGCAAACCAGACAATCTCTATATCTGCACAGACAATGGAACAACAAAAAATACTGTATACCCACAAGCATTGTGAAATTAAACATATTAGAAACATGTGCTTTCTCTTTTCTTTCTTTTCCATTTAACCAGACTGAGCCACAGCAACGCGTGGCTGGGTACAGCTAGCTGCAAATAAATTCAGTTCCTTTAATTCATTATTAAATCACATAACGCATTTCCTCATGTATAAATAAGACGCTCCCATGCATAAGACGTACCTTGATTTTGGGGCCCAAAATTTGAAAAAAAATGTATTACATAAAGTTACTGAACTCAAGTTTTATTCACCATAAAATTCATACAACTCCTCATCACTGTCAAAACTTCCATCCATTAGCTTGTCCTCATCTGTGTCTGATGAGCAATCATTGTCTTCATATATTGCCTCATTCTTAGTTCCATCTATGGCATTTGAAATGCCATACTTCTACAACCACTGTATAAAATTCACCCAGTTTTTAGAAACCAAATTTTTCAAAAAAAGTTGCATCTTATACATGGGGAAATACAGTATTTCAAGACAGTGGCTCCTCCAGCGTTTCCATAGGACAGACTAAGACACTCTTCTTGAAGTTTCTTTTCTAGAATAAACACACAGTTTCTACTTAGCTTTTATGACACTATTTTTTGCCTCCCTTATAGTTGTCTAACTATGCCAAAGCTGGATGACACCATTTACTTGGTTTCTGCCACAAATCCACTTTGACACATTGGCCTGAAGGGTTTTTGTTTGTTTGTTTGTTTGTGGGGTTTTTTTTATGTGGCAGAGACAGGGAGAGTCAGAGAGAGGGACAGACAGACAGGAAGTGAGAGAGATGAGAAACATCAATTCTTCGTTGCGGTTCCTTAGTTGTTCATTGATTGCTTTCTCATATGTGCCTTGACCAGGGGGCTACAGCAGACCGTGTGACCCCTTGCTCGAGCCAGTGACCTTGGGGTCAAGCTAGTGAGCCTTGCTCAAACCAGATGAGCCTGAGCTCAAGCTGGCGACCTTGGAGTCTCGAACCCGTGTCCTCCACATCCCAGTCTGATGCTCTATCCACTGCGCCACCGCCTGGTCAGGAGGCCTGAAGGTTTTAAACTTTTCTTTTTTTCTTTTTTCAGTTTTTTTGGGGAGGAGGGGAGGTTGATAGCTGTAGCAAGGGTTTGAAGGTAGGAGTGCAGAGGGCAAAAACACATTTTGTAGCTGTCTAATAGCATCTAGGTTAGTCAAGATTCTCCCTCAAAGGTCATGTCCAGGAGAAAATCAAACCAAACAAAAGTAAATCAGTGTAGAGCCATTCCTCCTTATAATATTAGAGTATTATATTTGAGCTATAATTATTTTAAATGTTTCAGTTACATTTTCCCTAATGAGCTGCTGTCTAGTCATGTCTCCTGCTATGTACATTTAACTTAAATAGGAACTTGAATTTATTTATCTAGCTAATGTTGAACTATATATTTTTGTAAAATTCAAATACATTAGTTCAGTTAGGTACATGAAAGACTCGGTTTCTTTTTAGTTATTAGAATAAAGATTCCAAGAATAAATTAAATAAAGTATTTAGTACTATGAACTGTCAGAAAGTTCTATAGGCAGAATATGTTCTATTCTTCTGGAGTTCTCTTCCCTTTCATTTTAAGATCTTAAGTGATAAGCAGGGAGGTAGAGAGACTCCCACATGTGCCCCAACCAGGATTCATCCTGCAAGCCCCCTATGGGGCGATGGTCTGCCCATCTGGGGCCGTTATTCCATTGCTCAGCAACCAAGCTATTTTAGCACCTGAGGCAAGGCCATGGAGCCATCCTCAGTGACCAGGGACAACTTGCTCCAACTGAGCCATGGCTGTGGGAGGAGAAGAGAGAGATAAAGAGTGAGAAGGGAGAGGGGTAGGGGTGGAGAAGCAAATGGTTGCTTCTCCTGTGTGCCCTGACTGAGAATTGAACATGGGACATCCACTCACTGGGCCGATGCTCTACTGCTAAGCCAACTGGCCATGGCTAACCGCGGTTCTAACAAAGAAAAATGAACTTAAATTTTAATAATATTACAAATAAAAAATGTCTTAGAAAGAAACTGAATTAGTTTTTATATAATTATGGTAATCTAGTTAATTCAAAATAAATTTTTATATTTTTCAGTGCTTTCTCTCTTGTACTTATTAGCTACATAATTAAAAATGTCAGTAAATGTTTTTAATTTAAAAAGTTCTAACAAATAGTATACCATCAATTTGAGAAAATCAGCCATAAATCTCATACAAAACATTTACTGAAAAGGCCAACCTACTTCTCGCACCATTCTGATTATCGAGTACATACTTTCTAAAGGATATGAATTAAGGAGTTTCTGGGAACATACTAAATAATCAATGAACTTTAAAATAAATCTGGGTAACTATAGGAATGCTCTAAGTCTATAGGAACATTTTAGAGCCTCAGGGACAAGTATTAAGGAACAAATCTGTTTTGGCTTCTAATGTCAGTGAATTCCTTTGTGGCAACTTTAAACCACAGGAATTATCCCATTTGGAGACTATAATTCTCTTATAAGATGTGCTTCCCAATTAAGGACCACATCACAGGAAGGCATGTCAGTAAACATTATGGCTCCATGGATAAATCCAAAGGGAAGATTTAAATGGTCATTAACAAGGCAGCTTATTTACATTAGATTTACAAATTTACAAATAAATTCTAGCAGTAAAAAAAATGGCCTGTTGATGCAAAAAAAAAAAAAATAGCAAAGGCTTTAAGTGAACCAAGGGATCGGTGTATTTTAGAGCTGAAAGGAACTTCAGAGATTATATAAGAGGTATGAAGGAAAATCTTCATTTTATAGAGATAAAGTGACTTCTCCAGAGCACAACTAAGTAAAATTTGATTTTTGCACTTTTCTTCCTTTAAATCTCATTATCACCAGACAATGCCACCCCCACAGACTCTGTCACATAATTGGTTTTCAGGATAAGAATGCAACATATGTCCTGCTATCATCTTTGTCACCTCTATGACTCAGTTGGCCACACCTATATCCATCCCAGGCATAAGAAATGAAAAAACAGACAAGTGACAGTCTCTTTCCCCCACACCCCAATAGATCAGTGGTGCCACAAAAGGTCAATCAATTAATTGTTAAAGTTTTTAAAAAGTACAGTCTTATATTTCATGGACATCTACGTGATGTTCATGTAACTGGTTGCTTTACTGAGTAACAAAAGAGACCACTTTGTTCATTTTCCCCAGACAAATGTAAACAAATAAATTGAAAGCCATTATTGAGATGACCAAAAGATTCTTTTCAAAAGTATTCTTTTAAATGTCTTAACATTTAGTTATATTAACAAAACACACCCATTTAGACTGAATATTTTATCAATACCTCTAATGCTTGAGTTCTCATCTGGAAGGCAAAGGAATATTCCCTGAGAGACCCCAGAATCAGAAAGCAAAGAGGCTTTTTCAAACTTACAACCTCGCAAGGTAAATGTGCTAATGCCACATTCTACAAACTTGCACCAGGGCATATATTAAATTTTTGAGGGAAGTATAGGAGTACACAACATGTGTTGAACATTGTGGGAACTACTAACTCATTCTAGTTCACAGTTTTGACATTAGATTATATGAATATCAAGGTGAAACAGGACCCCTGGCCAGTTGGGTCAGCAGATAGAGCATCAGTCTGGTATATGGACATACCGGATTTGATTCCCAGTCAGGGCACATAAGAATCATCTGCTTCTCTTCCCCTCTCTTTCCTATTTCTCTCCCTTTTCCCTTCCTGCAGCCAATCTGGTCTGAGTGTTGGCCTGGGCACTGAGGATAGCTCGGTACGTCTGAGCATCATCCTCAGGTGCTGAGGATGGCTCGGTTGTTTCGAGCATTGGCCCCAGACAAGGGTTGCCAGGTGGATCTAAGTCTGGGTGCATGCAGGAGTCTCTCTCACTATCTCCTCTCCCCTCACTTAAAAAAAAAGTGAAACAGAAAACAAGGTGGCATTGTCTAATCTGCTTTAAAGATTAGAGAAGTTGTCGAGTACCTAACAGGTGCTTAGATCCTTTAAGTACTTGTGATTATTTTTAAAAGAAATAAAAATATCTTTTTTCTTTCAATGTATGTGTATTGTTTTAAAATGTATTATTATTAAATTGTTAGATTATTGGTACTTATTTATTTAATAGAGGCTCCACGAGAAAATAACTAAGATACAAACGGCTCTGTGAACTGAGACAGTTTGAAAATTTTTGTGCTAATGTAGAAGGTACATATATACTGAATGGCTTACAGATCATATGAAAATTTGATAATCATGCAGATCTAAGTCAGTGGCAGAATAGGGGGATGTTACCCTCACCTCCTCCCAGGACCAAACTGGAGTTACAACTGAAATATAGAGCAATCAACCTGAGTGACCAACTGAAGACTAGTTGAGAAGTCTTGTAACCAAGGATTTACAGAGGAAGCCAGGTAAAGACTGGTAGGAAGAATAGAGACATGAAAAGGAAGGGCAGAGACATTGTCCCAGCTCCCACAGATGATGGCTGAGATTCAGGAGGGATATCTCAGCTGCAAATGTTCCCCTTGATGGGGTCTCAACCATGAGCCAGGCTCCCCAGCCCAGAGCCCCAGAGCCAGGAAGAGGCACCCACATAACACCTGGCTGTGAAAATCAGCAGGGATTCTGTCTGCCAGAGAGAGACAGGTGCCCTCTTAAAGGGCCAACACACAAAGATGAATAATGACGTCGGAGCATATGTACAACTGCCAGTCCGAGGAAGGTGGTGCCCTCTCCTTCCCTCCCATCCTCTTTCTAGCTGACTGGAATGAGAGTGAGACTGGACGATGAGATGAAAACTGTGGGCTGAAGCTGGCACATCAACAAGAAGACGAAAGCCATTGGTGGGGCCATTATATCAGCCCAGCACTCACAGCAGTAAAAAACAAACTTCTATCTTGTTGGGCAGGGGCAAGTGTCACCTAATTTCAGTCACTGAACACTAATCCTAACTGATTTAGAACTAGAGAGTAAATCACCATGAAATGGATTGTTTTCACACACACAAAAAAAACTATAATCAGGAAATAAGACTACTCCTAGTCTTAACTTCAAAATAAATATAATAAATACAATATAATACAAATAAAAAGACAAAAACCCATTAAACTCCCTTACAATATAAAGTCATGTTATCATAAAAAGATATATAAATATGCTCTCCAAATTGAAAGTCATGTTATCATAAAAAGATATATAAGTATGCTCTCCAAATTGATTTTACAAGGCTTATATAACTTATGCATGTAATCATAAAAACATATGCATCACGATTATAGCTGATGTATCATAAATGAGAACTAAAATGAGCATACCAGCTATAATCTGACTAAACATTTAATTAATAAGTTTGCTTAGATGTGCTCTCTCTCCTGGGAGCAAGCCCAGGCCTTTCCATTCCTCCTCTCCTTCCCCCACAGGCATGCGTCTCCCAAACTCTAAGGCTCCGCAGAGACTTGCAACCAGGGGAGTGACGGGCAGTGGCAGCTTGTTCCGGACTAACCCCTGAGCCTGTCTCCAAGGCCCCCTTCTCTCTGACTTCCCAATGGGCCAAAGCAGCCCCCCGAGGCTCATTTCTCTCCTGTACCATTTCCAGTGGCCAAAGCAGCCCCGCCTAGGCTCTGTCCTGTTGCTTCTTCTATTTTAAGCCCTCTTGTTTCACTGTCCCCAGCTCTAATAAGTATATTCTCAAACTCAACTGGACTCATGTTGTGCAGTCTTTCCTGCGTGAAGTCAAGATCGCACACACTACTTACTGGCCAGCCCATGGCAGACCTGCTAAGGTCAGGTCCCCCTACTGGTGACAACAGGACATGCAGGCTAGGGTTGGAAAGATTTTTAAGGAGAAGCTTTTCAAGTGAAAAATAAAAGAGTACAGTAATAGAGTATGAAAAGTCTGTCAAAGACAGAAAAAATTAAAAGACATTTAAAAATCACTGTTCTGGGCTATATGTCACCTTCATGATATTTTGATGAGTACATGTGAAATAAAGAAGTTGGATTACTTTGAATTTGTTCTGTGTTCATGGGCTGTATTATTTTAATTATAACACTGCCTTGAGTCAGAACTACATGACATGCGGGAGTCCCGGGTTCGATTCCCGGCCAGGGCACACAGGAGAAGCGCCCATCTGCTTCTCCACCCCTCCCCCTCTCCTTCCTCTCTGTCTCTCTCTTCCCCTCCCACAGCCGAGGCTCCATTGGAGCAAAGCTGGCCAGGGTGCTGAGGATGGCTCTGCGGCCTCTGCCTCAGGTGCAGGAGTGGGTCTGGTTGCAGCAGAGTGACAGCCCAGATGGGCAGAGCATCGCCCCCTGGTGGGCATGCTGGGTGGATCCCGGTCGGACGCATGTGGGAGTCTGTCTGGCTGCCTCCCCGTTTCCAACTTCAGAGAAATGCAAAGAAAAAAAAATAATTAAATTGACATAATACAGAATAAGAGGAGAAAAATAAATTTAATTTCAAATGTATGGAAGTCTCACAAACATGAGATACAAAGGCAGTCAGGCAATTGAGGTTTATTTGACATACTGAGCTAAGGAATGGGCTACGGGCCTGAGGATTCAAAGGGGAAGAGGGCAATTCACAGAGCGATAAGAGCAGATGTTTGGTAATCAGATGTTTTCCCTGACACTCAGGTCAGTCTAAAAATATAGTAAAAACAATTAATATTATTATTATTATTATTATTGTGCTTGTCCTTTTGGACTCATTAAAGGAGGTTTTGCTTGTTTCTCTGCTTTGTGATGATGTCCATCCCCTTGTTTCTTAAAAACCAGTCCAGGAAGGCTGAAACTTTGTAACTTCCTCTCGAATAGTTTCCTGAATGCAATCACTTCATTGACTCGACAACTGCACTTTGTAAGAGCACCCTGAAATTCTTATTTACGACCCTTTCGCTTGGCATTTGATGACAAATTTGACATGCTATGGGTGATTAATGCAGGATACTAACCAGAGTTCTAAATTAAAATGCAATGAATCAAAGTAGCTGGGTCCACCTGGATTCATATGTTGCTAAACACCTAATGGAGGTAAAAAATCTTTTCAGAGTTAACTGAGAAGACCAAAAAACCTCTGTCGGTGGTATAGGTACAGAATTATTTGCCATCTTTGTCATAACTGTGGTTTAATTGTCAATCACAGAATTCAACACACTGAAAAAGAAAATCTTTAAAGCACAGATGTACCACTGATGTATTCAGAAGAAATTGCCAGTAAATACTATAATTTTTAAATTTATGAGATGCTTTATCTTAATTTCTGTTCTTAATTTGGCAGTTAATTTTAAAATTCAGTGTTTAGTTTATCTGCCTTGAAGTCCTCCAGTTATAGAATTGATGTTCTATAAAAAATATTTAGTATTTGAAGAAAGCTTACTATTTTAATAAGCCTTGCAGAAAGTTTCTGTAAAACAAACAAAAATTACCACCTCTTGTTTTCCACTTTGAAAATATGCATCATGGAGAAAGGGATAATATGAGTCTGTGTAAAGAAGCTTTTATGCAGAATAAAAACTCCTGTATTTCTATTAAATTACAGTCTCTGTGATTAAAGATATTAAACAGAACTATACAAATAAAGTACTACTGTTAGTTTTGTTTTGTTTTCAGAGAAATCCATCTAACTGTATAACAATTAGGATTAACTTGTTTCAGGAAAAAAAGAGGTTGTATTAGTAGGTGGAATAAAGAGAATCTAGTAATATATCCTAAGCAGTGGAAAAAACCTATTAGGTCACACTCTTGGTATTGCTCAGGGGAGCAATAAAAGACCATCAGCCAAGTTAACTCCAAATTCACTCAAGCTCATGAGCTGAATTTGAACTGAGTACCTACAGAATCAGGCCTGCAGATACATAAATAAGTTCATAAGTGGATAATTCAACCAAAAGGTATGCGGCGCAAAATCAAAATCCACAATTTTCTATTTGGTTCCAATTTCAGACTACAAATATTAATTTTGGTTGAGAAACAAATATCAGCATGTCTAATTTCCAATCATGTATGTTCATAACCCTATGTTTTATTGTTGTGTTTCTGCCTTGTATTAAAATTATTATGGGTCCTGGCCAGTTGGCTCAGTGGTAGAGCGTCGACCTGATGTGTGGAAGCTCTGGGTCAAATTCCCAGTTAGGGCACACAGAAGAGGTGCCCATCTGCTTCTCCCCCCTCCCCCCTTTACTTTCTCTCTGTCCCTCTATTCCCCTCCCGCAGCCAAGGCTCCATTGGAGAGAAGTCGGCCCAGCACTGAGGATGGCTCCATGGCCTACATCTCAGGAGCTAAAATGGCTCGGGTTACAGCAGAGCAATGCCCCAAATGGGCCAAGCATTGCTCTCTGGTGGGCATGCCAGGTGGATCCCAGTAGGGCTTATGTGGGAGTCTGTCTGTCTGCCACCCCCTGCTTCTCACTTCAGAAAAATACAAAAAAAAATTTATTATGTAACCCTGGTAGATGGGTTTTGAATGGAAAATACTGGTATCTTATTACAGAAAATAATACTAATACAGATATCATAGTACAGTTCACTCCTAGGATATATCTGCGCAATGTCAAAGTATTTAAGAGACAAAACATTTTAACTGGCACTCAATTCCTAAAACATCCAACATGTCGGTGTAAAAAAAATCTTTTGTGAATAGAAGGCAAGGACATCAATGACATCATATGTCAACACCAAATACTGATTTTATAGTATTCAATTTCTGATTCCACTATTATCCAAGTACCTATTTTTTAAGGCCTAAATGATTAAAGATAATCTTTAATATAATTATGTTTATAAAGAGGGCTTTAGATCATTTAATATCTCAGGTCTAAAAACGAAGGAAAAAAATATAGAAAAATATTCTCCTTTTTTTACTTAGAGCACCAAATAATCCAAGAGAAAGTTAAGTAAAAGCACAGATATTATAGGTAAAATATACAGTGTATTGCTCTGTTTCTAGTAGGTATATTAATGGTCTGGTACCTCATAGGTACCAACTGATTGCAAGTCAATTATAGCACTTATAGCCTGTTCTATAAGAAACAGAGAGAAGAGGACTAGTGGGTGAGGTACACTGCAGGTGAGTCAGAGAGAAGAGGACTAGTGGGTGAGGTACACTGCAGGTGAGTCAGAGAGAAGAGGACTAGTGGGTGAGGTACACTGCAGGTGAGTCAGAGAGAAGAGGACTAGTGGGTGAGGTACACTGCAGGTGAGTCAGAGAGAAGAGGACTAGTGGGTGAGTACACTGCAGGTGAGACAGAGAGAAGAGGACTAGTGGGTGAGGTACACTGCAGGTGAGTTAGAGAGAAGAGGACTAGTGGGTGAGGTACACTGCAGGTGAGTCAGAGAGAAGAGGACTAGTGGGTGAGGTACACTGCAGGTGAGTCAGAGAGAAGAGGACTAGTGGGTGAGGTACACTGCAGGTGAGTCAGAGAGAAGAGGACTAGTGGGTGAGGTACACTGCAGGTGAGTCAGAGAGAAGAGGACTAGTGGGTGAGGTACACTGCAGGTGAGACAGAGAGAAGAGGACTAGTGGGTGAGGTACACTGCAGGTGAGTCAGAGAGAAGAGGACTAGTGGGTGAGGTACACTGCAGGTGAGTCAGAGAGAAGAGGACTAGTGGGTGAGGTACACTGCAGGTGAGTCAGAGAGAAGAGGACTAGTGGGTGAGTACACTGCAGGTGAGTCAGAGAGAAGAGGACTAGTGGGTGAGGTACACTGCAAGTGAGACAGAGAGAAGAGGACTAGTGGGTGAGGTACACTGCAAGTGAGTCAGAGAGAAGAGGACTAGTGGGTGAGGTACACTGCAGGTGAGTCAGAGAGAAGAGGACTAGTGGGTGAGGTACACTGCAAGTGAGACAGAGAGAAGAGGACTAGTGGGTGAGGTACACTGCAGGTGAGTCAGAGAGAAGAGGACTAGTGGGTGAGGTACACTGCAGGTGAGTCAGAGAGAAGAGGACTAGTGGGTGAGGTACACTGCAGGTGAGTCAGAGAGAAGAGGACTAGTGGGTGAGTACACTGCAGGTGAGTCAGAGAGAAGAGGACTAGTGGGTGAGTACACTGCAGGTGAGACAGAGAGAAGAGGACTAGTGGGTGAGGTACACTGCAAGTGAGTCAGAGAGAAGAGGACTAGTGGGTGAGGTACACTGCAAGTGAGTCAGAGAGAAGAGGACTAGTGGGTGAGGTACACTGCAGGTGAGTCAGAGAGAAGAGGACTAGTGGGTGAGGTACACTGCAAGTGAGACAGAGAGAAGAGGACTAGTGGGTGAGGTACACTGCAGGTGAGTCAGAGAGAAGAGGACTAGTGGGTGAGGTACACTTCAGGTGAGACAGAGAGAAGAGGACTAGTGGGTGAGGTACACTGCAGGTGAGTCAGAGAGAAGAGGACTAGTGGGTGAGGTACACTGCAAGTGAGACAGAGAGAAGAGGACTAGTGGGTGAGGTACACTGCAAGTGAGTCAGAGAGAAGAGGACTAGTGGGTGAGGTACACTGCAGGTGAGACAGAGAGAAGAGGACTAGTGGGTGAGTACACTGCAGGTGAGTCAGAGAGAAGAGGACTAGTGGGTGAGGTACACTGCAAGTGAGTCAGAGAGAAGAGGACTAGTGGGTGAGGTACACTGCAAGTGAGTCAGAGAGAAGAGGACTAGTGGGTGAGGTACACTGCAAGTGAGTCAGAGAGAAGTGGACTAGTGGGTGAGGTACACTGCAGGTGAGTCAGAGAGAAGTGGACTAGTGGGTGAGGTACACTGCAGGTGAGATCAAGGGTCCTCAAGGCTCAGGGATTTTAAGATGGAAATAACCATGGGCATCTTGTCTCTTAGGACATGTAGCAATCCTAGGGGACGGAGGTTGGATAGAAGGCTTGAGCTTACATCTATCTGGGTTAAATGTAAAATGAATGTGTTTGACTAGGTGACCCAAAAAAATCACTTTTAGCTCTAAAAATCTGTTACTTTATACCTGACAATTTTGTGCAGCCTATAACATGCTAATAGAATCTTCAGAGCCTAGAGAAAAGATCCAGTAAGAACAACAGTAATTCTACTAAGTTGAAAATTTTAATTTTAGCCTTTTAGAAAAAGAGTAGAGGGGAAAGAATTATAACTTTTCCCATAAAACACAAAGGAAAACAGGGTATTCCAAGATAGCAGTGGAGTAGGCAGACATACAAACTGCCACCTCCCAGGACCAAACTGTATTACAAATTAATTTAAGAATAATCAATGTGAAAAACCAACTTCGGACTAAAAGAACAGGAGTCGAAAACCAAAGAGCACAGAAGAAACCACATTGAGACTGGTAGGAAGTGCGGAGACGCAGTGAGGGCTCCCCTGCTCTTAGGAACAAGGGGTGGCTGAGGGTCCAGAGGGACTCTCACTGTAGGGTGAGAGGCCCAGAGAGGTGGAGGTTCTCAGCCCTAGGATCGTAGCCCCAGCCTAGAGACCCAGAAACTAGAAGAAACAACCTGACAGCACTGAGTGGGGAAAATAGCAGGATTTCTGACTACGGGAAACATTTTATAAAGAAGTAGATGCAGCCTTAAAGGGTCAGTGCAGAAAATATCGCTCACAGCCACTTACCTGGGGCTCCGGGGCCAAGGAGAGCTAAGAGGACTGGTCTTGTGTGAGCAGAGTGGGGAGATCGAGGCACAGGGGCACAAATGGTGATGGGGAGAAGAATACCTGTGCTGACTCATTCTCCAATACTGAAGTGGCCATATGCAGGGGGAGGGGCATGCCCTCCGTCCAGCATGAGCCCAGCATAAGGCCAATTAACTCACCTCCAAAAATCTCTCCAGCTCCAATCAACACAAAAGGCCATTCATAAAGAAGGAAGTAAAGAAGAGGGGCAGTGACTCAGGTTTCCAGGCAGATCAGAGCTACACCTCCCCTTTCTGATACAGAGAATGTACCCGACCCGTAAAGTAGCCAAGCAGACCTCACCTCTGGTTCTCAGAGGTCACACCCACCGCATTCCTGTGTACTTATCATACAGAAAAAATAAAAAGGCCTGGATAGAGTTTCAACTGGGGACAAAGAGCAAGATATCCCTATCCTAATCACAGAAGTTCCCTGATGAGCTCAGCAAACAAACAAAAGAGAAATTAAAACTTTTATGTGGCTCACCTTGTTAGGAATAATTAAAATCTGAGCAACCCAGCAGAGGCTGAGGGATTAAGCCCTGGAGGAGGGGTCACATTCCCTGTACCAATTTCAGCTGTCCTAACCCAACAAGCTTGCAATCGGCACACAGAAAAAATGGGAAGACAGAGAAATGCAATCCAAATAAATCAACAAGAGAAAGCCCCAGATAAGAACTGAATGAAACAGAAATAACCAAATTACAGATGCAGAGTTTAAACTAATAATTGTTACAATGCTTAAGGATCTTAAACCCACAATGGATGGATATAATGACCACCTAAATAAAGAAATTGCAAGCATCAAAAAGGACATAGAAATCACAAAAAAGAATCAATCAGAAATGACAATTACAATATCAGAAATGAAGACTACACTAGAAGGAATTAAAAGCAGGCTGGATGAAGAAGAGGGCTGAATCCGCGATTTAGAAGACAAGATACATGAAAACACAAAAACAGAGCAGCAAAAAGAAAAGAGGCCCAAAAAAGTTTGAGGAAACTATCAGAGAACTCTGTGACATTATGAAGAGAAATAACATCCACATCATAGGGGTTCCTGAAGGAGAAGAGAAAGAACAAGGGATAGAGAACCTGTTTGAAGAAATTATAGCTGAATACTTTCCTAAATTGATGAAGGAAAAAGTCACACAAGTTCAAGAAGCACAGAGAGTCCCAATAAAGAGAAATCCAATGAGGCCTACAACAAGACACATCATAATTAAAATACCAAAGTTAAGAGATAAAACAAAAACAAAAACTAAAAGCTGCAAGAGAAGTCACTTACTTATAGAAGAGCCCCCATGAGGATGACATCCCACTTTTCAACAGAAATACTTGAGGCCAGAAGGGAATGGCAAGAAATATTCAAAATAATGCAAAACAAGAGTCCACAACCAAGACGTCTTTATCCAGCAAGATTATTTTTTAAAATTGAAGGAGAAATAAAAAAATTCCCAGAAAAAAAAGAAAAAATTAAAGGAATTCATCACAACTAAACCAATACTGCAAGAAATGTTAAGGGGCCTGCTATAAACAGAGCAAAGTAAAAAACAAAAAACAAACAAAAAATCCCAAAAAAGAGGATTATAGATTTAAAGAATAAAATGGCAATAAGCAATTACATACCAATTATAACCTTAAACGTAAATGGATTAAATGCTCCAATCAAAAGCCATAGGGTAGCTGAATGGATAAGAAAACAGGACCCATTCATATGCTGTCTATAAGAGACCCACCTCAAAACAAAAGATACACATAGACTGAGAGTAAAGGGATAGAAAAAAATATTTTATGCAAACAGAAAGGAAAAAAGAGCTGGGGTAGCAATACTAATATCTGACAAAATAAACTTGAAAACAAGGGTTATATTAAGAGATAAAGAAGGTCACTACATAATGATAAAAAAAGCATTACAATAGAAAGATATAACCATTACAAATATATTGATATTATGCACCTAATATAGTAGCACCTAAATATATAAAACAGATGTCCTTTTTGTGACAAAAAGGGTGACATCAACAGCAATACTATAATAGTAGGGGATTTTAATACCTCACTATCATCAATGGATAGAACCTCCAGACAGAAAATTAAAGAAACAGTGGCCTTAAATGACAAATTAGATCAACTGGATTTAATAGATATCTTCAGAACCTTTCACCGAAAGCAGCAGAATATACATTCTATTCAAGTGCTCACAGTACATTCTCTAGGATAGATCACATGTTAGAAGACAAAATAAGTCTCAATAAATTTAAGACTGAAATTATAGCAAGCATCTTTTCTGATCACAATGGAATGAAACTAGAAATCAACTAGAATAGAAAAACTGAAAAACATTCAAACACTTGAAGACTAAACAGTATGATATTAAATAATGAATGGATTAACAATGAGATCAAAAAAGAAATCAAAAACTTCCTTGAAACAAATGATAATAAGCATACAACAACTAAAATTTAAGGTATACAGCAAAAGCAGTCCTGAGAGAGAAGTTCACAACATTACAAGCATACCTTAAGAAGAAAGAAAAAGCTCAAATAAAAAACTTAACCCTGCATATAGAAGAACTAGAAAAAGAACAGCAAGTAAAGCCAAAAGGAAGTAGAAGGAAAGAAATAATAAAGATCAGAGTGGAAATAAAGGACACAGAGGCTAAAAAAACAATACAGAGGATCAATGAAACCAAGAACTGAGTCTATGAAAAGGTAAACAAAATTGATGAACCTTTAACTAGACTCACCAAGAAAAAAAGAGAGATGGCTCAAATAAATAAAATACAGCAGAAATACAAAGGATTGTAAGAAAATAGTATGAAGGTCATTATGCCAAAAAATGGGACAACTTAGATAAAATGGATAAATTCCTTGATATATAATATATAATTATTCAACCATCATTCTGGAAGAATCAGGAAACCTAAACAGACTGATTAGAACAAATGAGATTGAAACAGTTATCAAAGAACTCCCAACAAACAAAAGTCCTGGGCCTGATGGCTTCACAGGTGAATTTTACCAAATATTCCAAAAGAACTAACATCTATCCTTCTCAACCTATTTCAAAAAGTTCAAGAGGAGGGAAGACTTCCAAACTTTTATGAACATAATCCTCATTCCAAAACCAGGGAAAGACACTACAAATAAAGAAAACTATAGGCCAATATCCCTGAGGAACTTAGATGCTAAAATTCTCAACAAAATATTAGCAAATTGGAATCCAGCAATACATAAATAAAATCATACATCATGATCAAGTGTGATTTAGTGTGGGGAGGCAAGGCTGGTACAATATTCGCAAATCAAATCAACGTGATTCATCGCATAAACAAAAGTAACAATAAAAACCACATGGTAATATCAATAGATGCAGAAAAAGCATTTGATAATATCCAGCACCCATTTATGATAAAAAATTTCAGCAAAATGGGAATACAGGGATCATACCTCAACATGATAAAAGTCATCTATGACAAACCCACAGCCAACATCATACTCAATGGGCAAAAATAAAAGCAATCACCTTAAGATCAGGAACAAGGCAGGGGTGCCCCCTTTCACCACTCTTTTCAATATAGTTCTGGAAATTCTACCTACAGCAATCAGACAAGAAGAAGAAATAAAAGGCATCCAAATTGGAAGAGAAGAAGTAAAACTGTCATTATTTGCTGATGACTTAATACTGTACATAGAAAACCCTAAAGTCTCAGTCAAAAAACTACTGGACCTGATAAATGATTTCAGCAAGGTGGCAGGTTATAAAATCAATATTCAGGAATCAGTGGCATTTATATACACCAACAATGAACTGTCTGAAAGAGAAATTAAGGAAACAATCCCCTTAACCATTGCAACCAAAATAAATAAATAAATAAAGTACCTAGGAGTAAATTTAACCAAGGAGGTTAAAGTCCTATACTCAGAAAATTTTAAAACATTGATAAAAGAAATCAAGGAAGATACTTACAAGTGAAAGCATTATACTGTGTTCATGGACAGGAAGAATAAACATCATTAAAATGACTATACTACTCAAAGCTATCTATAAATTCAATGCAATTCCTATTAAAATACCAATGTCATATTTCAAAGACATAAAAAATATTCCAAAAATGTATATGGAACCAAAATAGAACACAAATAGCCTCAGCAATCTTGAAAAAGAACAATAAAGTGGGTGGTATCACACTTCCTGATATCAAGTTACACTACAAGGCCATTGTAATCAAAACAGCTTGGTACTGGCATAAGAACAGGCATACAGATCAATGGAACAGAGAACGCAGAAATAAACCCACACCTTTATTGACAATTGATATTTGACAAAGGAGGTAAGAGCATACAATGTAGTAAAGACAGTCTCTTTAACAAATTGTGCTGGGAAAATTGGACAATTACATGCAAAAAAATGAAACTAGACCACCAACTTACACCATTCACAAAAGAAACTCAAAATGGATAAAAGACTTGAATGTAAGTCATGAAACCATGACTTACATTTCTTGTAAGGAAACATAGGCAGTAAGGTCTCCGACATCTCTCGCACAATATATTTGCTGATTTATCTCCACAGGCAAGTGAAAGAAAGAACAAGATGAACAAATGGGACTATATCAAACTCAAAAGCTTTTGCACAGCAAAAGACACCATTAGTGAAATAAAAAGACAACCCACACAATGGGAGATCATATTTGCCAATATGTCTGATAAGGGGTTAATAACTAAAATCTATAAAGAACTTGTGAAACTCAACACAAGGAAAGTAAACAATCCAATAAAAAATTGTGCAAAAGAACTCAATAGACCCTTCTCCAAAGAGGACACAGAGATGGCCAATAGACATATGAAAAAATGTTCAACATCACTAATCATTAGAGAAATGCAAATTAAAACCACAATGAGATTCCACTTTACACCTGTCAGAATGGTGCTCATCAACAAAACAACACATAATAAGTGCTGGAGAGGGTGTGGAGTAAAGGGAACCCTCCTGCACTGCTGGTGGGAATGCAGACTGGTGCAGCCACTCTGGAAAACAGTTTATAATTTCCTCAAAAAATTAAAAATGGAAATGCCTTTTCACCTAGCTATCCCACTTTTGGGAATATATCCTAAGAATACCAGATCACTGATTCTAAAGAAGATATGCACTCCCATGTTTATGGCAGCATTGTTTACAATAACCAAGATCTGGAAACAGCCCAAGTGTCCGTCAGAGGACAAGTGGATTAAAAAGCAGTGGTACATATACACAATGGAATACTACACAACCATGAAAAAGAAGGAAATCTTACCCTTTCAACAACATGGATGGACCTGGAGTCTATTATGCTAAGCGAAATAAGCCAGGCAGAGAAAAAAAATATCATATGACCTCACTCATCTGAGGAATCCAATGAACAATGTGAACTGAGGAATGGAAGAGAGGCAGAGAAGGGGTTAAAGAGTCCAGAGGAAAAGCGGTCAGAGGGAAAGGGGATGAGAAGGGGTCAAAGAAAGAGAAGATATTAGTGAAAGTATATATACATAACACAGAGAGATAGAGGGCAGGATAGTATATCATGGAGGGAAGGAGGTGGGGGGAGGGGGCAAAGAGGGCATCAAGGAGAACACGGGGGTGGGGGAGATATATTTGGGGAACACTTGTAAGTATGTAAACACAACAAATTAAAATCAATTAAAAAAGAAACAAAGGAAAATGTTTATGCTGGGAGAATCTATCACTTATGGTTACTTGTCTAAAATTGAGCATAATACAATGGTTTTTAAAGTATACGAGTATAGGAGGTAAATTATATTTTATATTTTGTAGGAAAGCTAAGAAGAGTAGTTTTGTTCTCATAACGAAATCTCTGTGTCCTGTCTCCACAATATTTCCCATTTGATTACCCTTTTTTAAACAAGGATATATATAGAGAGAAAAATGCAATAAAAATATGAGGTCATATTATTGCTTCAAAAACAAATAACTTGATTGATTTAAATTTTAGTCTAGCTATAATATCTTACAAAAAAATTTTAATTCCAAAATTTAAAGTTTACTATATTAAAAATATAGAAACATTCTTTTTTTGTTGTATTTTTCTGAAGCTGGAAACGGGGAGAGACAGTCAGACAGACTCCCGCATGCGCCCCACCGGGATCCACCCGGCACGCCCACCAGGGACGACGCTCTGCCCACCAGGGGGCGATGCTCTGCCCCTCCGGGGGGGGGGGGGGTTGCTCTAGCGCCTGGGGCAAAGGCCAAGGAGCCATCCCCAGCACCCAGGCCATCTTTGCTCCAATGGAGCCTTGGCTGCGGGAGGGAAAGAGAGACACAGAGAGGAGGAAGGAGGGGGGGGGGGTGTGTGGAGAAGCAAATGGGCGCTTCTCCTATGTGCTCTGGCCGGGAATCAAACCCGGGTCCCCCGCACGCCAGGCCGACGCTCTACCGCTGAGCCAACCCGCCAGGGCCTTGAAACATTCTTATCGGCAGAATCAAGTTCTAGCTCAGCTGAAAGCCTTTTGCTTCCACCCAGTTTTCTAAGGCCTTCTAAATAAACTGCGTCTCAAAGTGAATAGCTTTGCCCTTGGAGTATAAGCTCACTTTGTTTAAGCATTAGGTTAAAGCTCTGGTTGTTTTGTCTAAGAAAAGCTATCTTCACACAACCAAAGAATACCTCTTTATGGTTAGCTATACATAGTTTAAAATTCAGCTTGCTTTATTTTGATGAAATTACACTTTAATAATTTTAAAAATTTTCTCATAAACTCACATAAAGCAATATACTGATTTTTGTATTAGATTTCCATTACACAATATAATTATTTTTCTAAAATGCATTTTTCATATCTAGAAGATACATAAAAGACAATTAAATGTGAGTTTATAACGATTATTGAAATTTGATCGTAAACACATATGATCAGAGATTATTCTTTTAACATACAGATATTTTAAAATATAAATAACAAAGGAACTATTTTACAGCTAACTACATCAAACACATAAATAGATGTCTCCTACAAGAATGTTTCTCCTTCATTTTGAAAAGTAGACATTTTGATGCATTTGCCATCTAAAATGTGGTTTCCCACTGTTGCCCAACTACATAGGTTTAGACTATATTAGATTACTAATTATAGGTACAAAAACTATTCTAAAGAAGAACCTCCTGGGTTTTGAATAGAACATGACATTTTTGTTCATGTAACTTAGTATATACCCATGTCATTGAGAAATTCCACCCATAGTTTTTTCTGTTTCTTATTTCAAATCTACCTTCACCAGTTTTCAATCTAATTAGTGTTAACACACAAGTTGTTAAACATAATATTTGCTGTTCTTAAATTTTTAATACAATAACTATATTATAGCACTCCCTTTGCTCAAAAACTGCTTTGAATCAGTTGAATTCTAGTCAGTCAGTATAACTGTAATATGTGTTATTTAATAAACTTTAAGGGTGTTTCTATATACAACATAAATCTTGAGAAAAGACTCCAAGCTAGCCAATTATTGAGATCCTTGTTAACATCTAGGCAGTTTTAGATCAGCTATATATTCAAATATTTGGTCTAAAATTTTTAATGTTTCATCCAGATGCTTACCAAGAGTTTTGCTGTATTAGTAGAAAATGATTATTTAGCTGAATTTCTAATTTCTCTTGCAATATATTTTGGTTTTGAAAGAGTTATAAAATATACTCAAGCAAATATTTATACATAATTAAAATGTACTAAGCAGCTTAGGCTAGGTATAAGGCACTCATGAACTATTTTCCACCTCTTACTAGTAGAAAGAAAGATCTTTTCTGTTATATAGCTTTGCTATCCTGGACTTGACAACCCTTTAAAATTCTATTTAATCCTTAGAAAATATTGCAAAGAAACAAAATACAGAAGATTCATTCTTATAAAAGTTTGTCTCCAAGGAATTGAGTGTATGCCAGAGGAAGGCACAAAAAATCAAGGCCAAACAAAGAACCTATATGATATGAAGCAGAAAATCAAAACCAGCACACACATAAATGTTACAGGCATACACTACAAAATAGGAGAGTGAAAAGAGCACCATCTGTATGAATATTCAATTAGGTAATAGGGAACAAATAAGAGCAAACTGAGGAAGAGACCTAATATTGCTGTCCAGATAGTCTACACATAAAAATTGTATGTGAAGTATATGCCTAATCTAGTTCATTAGGATGAGACAGTTACAGTTTTTTGACATAATGGACATAAATAATTTCACATACCTTTTTCACATATATTTTCTTAATTAATCTTCAAATCAAACATGCAAGTTAAATATTTTAAGATTAGGAAATACAACAAAAGATAAATATATAATACTTATGTGGTGCCTCATATAAACTATTATGTAAGAAAGGTAGGTCTCCCTGGAAATAGTTCTAGATTCCACAGAAACCAAAAATAAATATAAGGATCAGGCATCTGTGTTTCAACAGCACCAATATAAAAAACGAGTGAGTTTCGTCTGCTTCGCCTCATTTTCTATTTTCCCTTAGTTATGGCATTCTGTTTCCCTAACATTGTCCTTTGTCCCTTTTGCCTTCCATTTCTGTACAATACCCATCTTTAATTCAATTCTAGTCTCCTCCTTAAATGTGTTTCCAGTGAGTCCAATCTACTCTAATTTCTTCCTTCTTCACACACTGCATATAAGAAAACCTAAATCTAGATTTTACTCTAAAATTTCATTTGAGAATCTGTTGTTTGAAACTTGGATATGAAGTTTTATGTAAGAAAACTTGTTATAAAATTTCCAGGTGTCTCACAAAAACCTTTTAAACTCATAATAATAGAAACACTAAGAAAAAAAGTAAAAAACTATTTCATAATATTATAATAATTTATAACAAGCGATAGTGTTAGTCCAATTAGCATAACATGTGGAAACACAGCCGAGTTCTAAATTGATTTTATATGGAGTTTCAAATGCTCCATTTAGACTGGATGCTCTTAGATTTGGATGCTCCTGGAGGACCTTTAAAATCTAAATGCAGTGGGCAAAAAGACCTCACATTGCGGTCTTGAGGTGGCTATTCTTCGAAAGTCCTGTGTGCAAGGCTGACTTTGGCTGTTTTTTGTGAACTTTGATCTCTGGAGGGTTCTCACCATTCCCAAAATGATAACTCACTATGCCTAAACTATTTGTACAAACAAAATGGTTTATACTACACACCTGCTTTCCTTCAAGGAGTCTGGAATTTTGGTATGTACTAGGCAGTCTAATTGACCAGTTCCCAGGAAAAACTTAAGGTACTGAGTTCACATAAGCTTCTCTGATTCATAGTTCACATTGCTATCACAAGTCCTTGCTGGAGGAATTTAATGCACCCTGTATGACTCTACTGGAAGGATACACTTGGGAGCTTGCATCTGGCTTCCTCCAGCTACACCCCCACCCCAGCCTTCTCCTTGTTTCTGCAGATTCCTCTGCCTCGTTCTATTTCTTCATAAGCTTTTGTTGTAATAAATCACAGTGAGTATGACTATATGCTGACTTCTGTGAGTCTTTCTGGAAAATCACGAAAGTCTTGGGTGGTCTTAGGACTGCTGACTTAGGCTATTATCTATTTCGTCTCATTTTACATAGTTACTTATTTAACTATAAATGTTTCATCCTTAATACAAGAAAACTATTAAAAATATGCTAATTATTTTCATTTCTGATTACGGTTGTTGAAGGTTCTTTGTATACAAAAGAATGAACAAATGAGTAAGATTTTAACAGAACTAAGCCACATTTAGAAAAGGAGGAGATGACGTCAGAGTAATGGCGCGGTAGGAAGCGATACTGATAAATCTCCCCCAAAACTCAACAAGATCTTCAACCAGAAACAGAAAAACCTCAGCATGATAGAAGGAAAATATCTCAGCATGATAAAGGCCATATATGATAAACCATCAGCTAACATCATATTAAATGGCACTAAACTGAAGGTTTTCCCCCTTAAATCAGGAACAAGACAGGGTTATCCACTCTCTCCACTCTTATTTAACGTGGTACTAGAGGTTCTAGCCAGAGCAATCAGACAAGACAAAGAAATAAAAGGCATCCATATCAGAAAAGAAGAAGTAAAGGTATCACTTTTTGCAGATGATATGATCCTATACATCAAAAACCCCAAAGAATACACAAAAAGACTACTAGAAACAATAAGCCAATACAGTAAGGTCGCGGGATACAAAATTAACAGCAAGAGAAACTGATATAAAAATAAACAGACAGCCAACTAAATGGGAAATGATATTTTCAAACAACAGCTCAGATAAGGGCCTAATATCCAAAATTTACAAAGAACTCATAAAACTCAACAACAAACAAACAAACAATCCAATAAAAAAATGGGAAGAGGACATGAACAGACACTTCTCCCAGGAAGAAATACAAATGGCCAACAGATATATGAAAAGATGCTCAGCTTCATTAGTTATTAGGGAAATGCAAATCAAAACTACAATGAGATACCACCTCACCCCTGTTAGATTAGCTATTATCAACAAGACGGGTAATAGCAAATGTTGGAGAGGCTGTGGAGAAAAAGGAACCCTCATTCACTGTTGGTGGGACTGTAAAGTAGTACAACCATTATGGAGGAAAGTATGGTGGTTCCTCAAAAAACAGCAAATAGAACTACCTTATGACCCAGCAATCCCTCTACTGGGTATATACCCCAAAACCTCAGAAACATTGATACGTGAAGACACATGTAGCCCCATGTTCATTGCAGCACTGTTCACAGTGGCCAAGACATGGAAACAACCAAAAAGCCCTTCAATAGAAGACTGGATAAAGAAGATGTGGCACATATACACTATGGAATACTACTCAGCCATAAGAAATGATGACATCAGATCATTTACAGCAAAATGGTGGGATCTTGATAACATTATAAGGAGTGAAATAAGTAAATCAGAAAAAAACAAGAACTACATGATTCCATACAGTGGTGGAACATAAAAATGAGACTAAGAGACATGGACAAGAGTGTGGTGGTTACCAGGGGTGGGGGGAGGGAGGACAGGGGAGAGTTAGGGGGAGGGGGAGGGGCACAGAGAACTAGATAGAGGATGGCGAAGGACAATCTGACTTTGGGCGAGGGGTATGCAACATAATCTAATGACAAAATAACCTAGACATGTTTTCTTTGAATATATGTACCCTGATTTATTAATGTCATCCCATTACCATTAATAAAAATTCATTTAAAAAAAAAAAAAAAACATACAGAAGCCTTTTTATATACCAACAATGAAACAATTGAGAACGAACTCAAAAGAATAATCCCCTTAATGATTGCAACAAAAAAAATAAAATACCTAGAAATAAACATAACAAAGAATGTAAAGGACTTATATAATGAAAACTATAAACCATTGTTAAGGAAAATCGAAAATGATATAATGAGATGAAAGAATATACCTTGTTCTTGGTTAGGAAGAATAAATATAATCAAGATGGCCATATTCCCTAAAGCAATATACAAATTTAATGCAATTCCCATCAAAATTCCAATGACATTTTTTAAAGAAATGGAGCAAAAAATCATCAGATTTATATGGAACTATAAAAAACCACGAATAGCCAAAGCAATCCTAAAGAAAAAGAATGAAGCTGGGGGCATTACAATACCTGACTTCAAACTATATTATAGGGCCACGACAATCAAAACAGCATGGTATTGGCAGAAAAATAGACACTCAGACCAATGGAACAGAATAGAAAACCCAGAAATGAAACCACATATATATAGTCAAATAATTTTTGATAAAGGGGCCAACAACACACAATGGAGAAAAGAAAGCCTCTTCAATAAATGGTGCTGGGGAAACTGGAAAGCCACATGAAAAAGAATGAAACTGGACTACAGTGTGTCCCCCTGTACTAAAATTAACTCAAAATGGATCAAAGATTTAAACATAAGACCTGAATCAATTAAGTACCTAGAAGAAGACATAGGTACTCAACTCATGGACCTGGGTTTTAAAGAGCATTTTATGAATTTGACTCCAAAGGCAAGAGAAGTGAAGGCAAAAATTAATGAATGGGACTACATCAGACTAAGAAGTTTTTGCTCAGCAAAAGAAACTGATAACAAAAGAAACAGACAGCCAACTAAATGGGAAATGATATTTTCAAACAACAGCTCAGATAAGGGCCTAATATCCAAAATATGTTATAGAAAGAACTCATAAAACTCAACAACAAACAAACAAACAATCCAATAAAAAAATGGGAAGAGGACATGAACAGACACTTCTCCCAGGAAGAAATACAAATGGCCAACAGATATATGAAAAGATGCTCATCTTTTTTAGTTATTAGAGAAATGCAAATCAAAACTGCAATGAGATACCACCTCACCCCTGTTAGATTAGCTATTATTAACAAGACAGGTAATAGCAAATGTTGGAGAGGCTGTGGAGAAAAAGGAACCCTCATCCACTTTGGTGGGAATGTAAAGTAGTACAACCATTATGGAAGAAAGTATGGTGGTTCTTCAAAAAACTGAAAATAGAATTACCTTATGACCCAGCAATCCCTCTACTGCAGAGGTCTCAAACTCGCAGCCTGCGGGCTGCATGCGGCCCGCTGAACAATTTTGTGCAGCCCGCAGACTAATCCACGAATTACAGTTTCTGGTCGTTTTGGGACACTGAAAAGTGTTGCGTAACAGTTGCCTTTTGTAGACCTAGTGCGGCCCGCCGAACGGCTGTGATCTTGCTCTGCAGTGCACATGCTGAGTTGAGTTTGAGACCCCTGCTCTACTGGGTATATACCCCCAAAACTCAGAAACATTGATACGTAAAGACACATGTAGCCCCATGTTCATTGCAGCATTGTTCACAGTGGCCAGGACATGGAAACAATCGAAAAGCCCGTCAACAGATCACTGGATAAAGAAGACGTGGCACATATTCACTATGGAATACTACTCAGCCATAAGAAATGATGACACCGGATCATTTACAGCAAAATGGTGGGATATTGATAACATTATACGAAGTGAAATAAGTAAATCAGAAAAAAACAGGAACTGCATTATTCCATATGTAGGTGGGACTTAAAAGTGAAACTAAGAGACATTGATAAGAGTGTGGTGGTTACGGGGGGAGGGGGGAGAGGGAGAGGGAATGGGGGAGGGGGAGGGGCACAAAGAATACTAGATAGAAGGTGACAGAGGACAATCTGATTTTGGGTGATGGGTATGCAACATAAGTGAACGACAAGATAACCTGGAGTTGTTATCTTTGAATATATGTATCCTGATTTATTGATGTCGCCCCATTAAAAATAAAATTATTAAAAAAAAAAAAGAATAAAAACATTAGACAAGAAAAAAAAAAAAAAGAAAAGGAGAAAATTTAAATAGGATTTCAGCATGTAAGAGAAAAAAATACTGCTTGAAATATCCTAAACTGGTATTTGAGTTGGGAAAATGGTACAGAGGAAAGAGAGGAGAAAGGAAATCTAGAGCATAACATTTCTATGAAGAAGGTGGAATATTGAGACATTGAATCCAGTCATTCTCTGTGCTTTCCACCATATTGGTTGCTAAAACCCAATGAAAGACAATTATTAACACCCAAACTAGAAGTGGATGAATAGTTAGTAAATACTTCTTGATCAAGCTCTACAACGTCCTCATGAAATAGTGATGAAGTCTCCAAATTTCCCCCCAAAATACAAATAAATGAGATAGCCCTTTCATAAACAAAGTTTTCAAGAAATATTTAATGACAAGATGCTAGAAATTTTATAACAAATTAATAGAAAAAAAATGAGGGGCACATAACAAATAAGAACTTCAAAAACATTAAACAGAAGTAAATAAGCTTTTACATGGGTCACTAATAAAGTAAGAATACAAAAAAAAATTCTAAATGTAAAAAGGCACTTTTTAAGATGAGAAAATCCTTCCCACAAAACAAACAAAAAGACTATGAAGTAGAGCATGAGAGGTTCAAATTAGAAGTTAGATAAATCAAAAACCTATTGAAGCCCTTACCAAGAGTCTTTAAAGCAATAATGAAAAGTTCTTTAAATAAATCAAAAACAGGAAGCCAGGTAGATTATACCCAGTCTACTTAATCTTGGTAAAAACAAATGCACCCATGGGTGAAAAGTAGATAGGTAAAGGTAATAATAAAATCACCCATAAAGTTTTATATTTGTCAGAAATCAGTTATCATTACACGATATCTCATTTGAGTCTTGCAACAACTCTGTCAAAGAAATAAAGATCTTAAAATCTTCTTTTAAAAGTGACAAAAAAGATGTTCAGTTAGATGAATGACTGAGTCTTGATGAATCAACTAATTAAAGAAGAGCTGATAGCCCTGGCCAGACAGCTCAATTGGTTGGAGTACCACCCTGAAGCGCAGAGGTTGCCAGTTTGAGCCCCAGTCAGTACACATACAGAAACAGATCAATGTTCCTGTCTCTCTCTCTCCCTCTCTTTCTCTCTAAAAACAAACAAACATAAAACAAAACAAATATAAAAGCCCACACCAGAACCCACATTTTTCTAATTCTTAAACATGGGATTTCCTTTCCCCACCAACATATTTCAAATTGTGTCTCTCTTAAGTTGCCTTGGAGGTATATTTGGGGTCAGGAGGGAAGTGTTGGAAAGAATTATCAGGCCCAAGCCAGACATTTGAAAGAAATTTATTAGGAAGAAAATCAAAGTAGGAATTATGGATTTTTAAGGTCAAGTGTATAACCCAGTAAGTATTATATGTGACATAGTGAATAGTGTTATTATCAATATATATTGAGGGACCTACTCATATGTTTTCCATATAATATGAAGAAAGCCAAAAAACAGCATAATTTCCAACTCTAAAAAAAAAGGCAATTAATCTACACACGCAAATTTTCTTGAACCTATCAGACAACTCATCTAAGTAAAGAAGGCCTCCTCCAAGGACAAATAACTTGAGCACTTGATTACCTAAAGCAGATGCCAGATGAAATACAAGCAGGTGATATTAATGTAGGCAGGTAGGTAGATGTTAATGGGGAAAAACAGCAAAAGGAGTTGAACATTAAATTTTATAAAACTGGAAACCCTACATCAGTAAGAAGCTTCAGCATTCCATTTAGCTTAATTTGCTAGAAGGTTATAGCATTCATAGGCTCAATTGCACATTTCAGGAATCCATTGTGCCCTCAGAGTCCACTGTGCCTTTAGCCCACAGGATTCAAGCCTATAAAGAAAAGAAAAGGATTTTCCATCTCTGCTGGGTAAAACCAAATCATACCCAGACTACAGGGGAGGCATATCTGTGCTTCCTCGTTAAGATATACAGTGGAAGCCACAGTGGTGACCACAGAGGCTTGTCAGTATAGCCTAGAAGAAGGATCTGATTGGTTAGTGGGAAGAACCAACACAAATCTGTAAAATTTTAAAGAAACTGATTGGTTAGCTTAAGGAAAGCTAGTTCTTCCCAGCTCAAAAACATAAACACAGGCTTAATAGAGATCCAGGCCTTTTTGCCCTATTTTTTGCCCTTTTTACCCTCCTTGCTTGGAGACAACTTCTTGCCCCATTTGCTATCATGCAGTGTGCGCTGGCAGCCAAATGGTCTTCCAAGTATGGGCTTTGAACTGCACATGGACTGGACTGAGCTTTCATGGCACAGAAAATCTGGACCTTGGTCTTTATACTGGCCTTATTGAAGACAAGACCAGACTTTTTCCTTGTCAGGAGAGATGGAAATGAGACCCTGAAAGCCTGTAAGCAACCTTTCATTTCATCCCCAAATAAATCTTACTGCAACAGCCTAAACTTCTCCAAATCCGGCTCTTATAAAATGCTTTTTATGTGACACTGCACAAGAATCACATTAGAACCAGCATCAGTAAGAACTTAGGTAAAATTTCTAACAAATTGCTAAAGACTGAGTATGCACTAGCATAAGAATAGGGAGTCCTTGGGAGTCAGAAAATCGGGGGAATGCTCATCTACTCAGTCTTCTACACACACCTTACAAGGTGCTCCTAAAAAAACCGAGGGGAAACAAGAGCCTGGAGAGAGCTTCCCTCCCATAGTAGGCTTAGGGTAAACAGGTATGGTAGAAGAGCACAAAGCTCTACCCAGACCCATTTTTCCTATGAAAAAAATCTGTATCATTGAAGGAAGAACAAAAAGCCTGAGACCTTCAGGGCACAGGAAAAGACCCATTGTAGCTGAAGGAAAAGAACAGAAGAAAAGCCCTCCATGTCTAAGGGGGCATGGGTAAAAAAACACCCTGAACCAAGACTAATGGTGATGATCCCTTACCACTGAGATAGGACAGTATTACTCAGAATGTGACATTCTTTTGACCAGAGAACCAACCCCTGCCTAACACTGAGGTGAAATCAGAACACCAGAGAATGCCTCCTCTCGTCCTATACACCTGGCTGGTAAGAAGCATCAAGTGACAAGCAAAGAAGTCAACTTCAAGGGAGATGCCAGATAGTAAATACAGAGCCTCTCTAAAGCTTGGAAACAAACGGAAGAGTTGGACTACAGGGAGACAAAATATCAGAAAAAAATAAATCCTTGAGAAAACCAGTCCCCATGCTGAACAAAATAGTAGATAATGCTAGAGAAATCTGAAGTCTGTGGTACACTGATATCAAAGCAACAACAAAATTCAAGCTGACCTCAACCCCTGACTAGGTTATCTTAACTGCTATCCCCATACATTAAAGGACTAAAAAATGAAGAGGCATGTCAATTTCTAAGCATACAAAAAATTTACCTAGTTTGACTGTCCTATACAAGATGTTTACCTTTCCACCAAAGAGTACAAGATATACCAAAAAGTATGAAAAGTCACTGTCAACCAACAAAGACATAAAGATAAACATTGATATAAGAAAGTAATTGGAATTATCATTTAGAATTTAAAATATCTTTGATTGCCAAGTTAAAGGCTCTAGAGGACAGTAGTCGGCAAACTCGGTCAACAGAGCCAAATATCAACAGTACAACGATTGAAATTCTTTTGAGAGCCAAATTTTTTAAACTTTATATAGGTAGGTACATTGTTATTAACTTAATTAGGGTACTCCTAAGCTGGCCTTTGTGCCTGCATGTGGTATTTTGTGGAAGAGCCACACTCAAGGGGCCAAAAAGCCACATGTGGCTCACAAGCCACAGTTTGCCGACCACTGCTCTAGGGGAAAAGGTGGTTGACAAGCATGAACAAATGGGAAATTTCAGTAGAGAGATAGAAAGTATAAAAGAGACTTAAATTGTAAGGCTGTAAATAAGAACAAAACAGGGCAATTCAAAGATGGTGATGGAGTAGGTGGACATTCCAACTGCCACCTCCCAGGACCAAACTGGATTACAACTTAATTTAAAAACAATCATCTTGAAAAACCAACTTTGGGCGGGGGTAGAAGAGAGGGAGGGGGTGGGGAGAGGGGAGGGGCACAAAGAAAATCAGATAGAAGTTGACGAAGACAATTTGACTTTGGGTGATGGGAATGCAACATAATCAAATGTCAAAATAACCTGGAGATGTTTTCTCCAAACCTATGTACCCTGAATGACCAATGTCACTCCATTAAAATTAATAATAATAAAAAAAAGATAAACCAACTTTGGACTAAATGAAGAGGAGTCTATAAACAAAGATCACAGAAGAAGCCACACTGAAACTGGTAGGAAGGGCAGAGACATGGAAAGGGCTGCCCCGCTCCAGGAGTGAGCAGCAGCTGAGGGTCCAGAGGGACTCTCACTGCAGGATGGGTTGCCCTGCAAGGTGTAGGTGCTCAGCTCTAGGCCTCGAGTCCCAGCCTAGAGCCTCAGAGCCTAGAAGAGGCACTCAGACAGCATTTCGCAGTAAAAAAAAACAGTTTCTATCTGTGAGAAAGAGATGGAGTTCTCAAAGACACAGGCTCCGTCTTAAAGGTGCTGCACAGAAAATCTTGTTCATAGCCACATACCCAGAGCTCCGGGGGAGGGAGAGCTGAGAGGCCTAGAGTTGCACGAGGAGAGTGTAAAGTTGGAGGCTCAAGGAGAAATACTGTGGAGGACGGCCACTGGAACCCCTGTGCTGAGTCATTCTCTAGTACTGCAGTCACCATCTTTCTTGGGTGGAGCAATCCCATCTGAGTGGCACCAGCCTGGAGAGAAGCAACTGCTCTGCCCTCGAGAGGCTATCCTGCTCCAGTCATGGTGACTGGGTCAGGTTGAGAGGCTAGGAGGCAGGAGTGCATCAGTGACTCAGTTTTCTGGTGTTGAGGCCAGAGCCCCACCCTCATGCTCCTGAGTTTACAACTGATAGTTCTGCCTCACAGGAGACTCAGTAGAAACTGTCCAGAGTGCAGGCAGACCACACCTCTGATTCTGAGAGTTCACCCCCACTGGACTCCTGGGGCCACACCCTATTGAGGTCTATGAAAAAAGTCTGGATAGATGAAACCTGGGGCTGGGGGCAGAGCCACACCCACCACCCATCCTAATCCCTGAATTTCCACAGGTTCTAGACTGAACCAGACTTTTTTTCTGTGGCCGAGCCCAACAAGCAGACAGAAGCAGGCATGGCCAACAGTTTTTGCCTCAGGGCCAGATTAGAAAGAAAACTTTTTTCACAAGCCGGACAAATTATTAAAATTAAAAAATGTTAAATACAAAAACGATCATTTTAATAAAAATATATTTTAATAAAAATATAATTACATACCATATAAATATCCAAACTGTATAGCAATCGAAACAATATTTAATTAATAGAATGAGTTTGAAGGGGTTATATCACAAATAAAGCAATTATTTCATTTTACAAACAGCCTGGACACGTTTTCAGTTATCGACTACAGCTATTGTCTAATGCTACAATGCGACTTGATCCAGCACATGTGACCACAAAAATAATGAATTGTTTGACCTTGGGTGCGCACTGGCAAACTCCGCCTAAAAGAATGTGGGTTTCAATTGCCACTAAACATCAAACAGTTCATATCAAGTACAGATGAGTACAAAAGTTGTAAATCTTTACAATGGAATTTTTTTAAAAAATAAAAAAGTATCGCGAATCCATTCGACCAATTATTGGAAGTTAACCCTAGATTAGTCACATGTGGAATTCTTTTCTGCATATCTCTATCTTCTTAAATATCTTGATTTCCAATAATCAAAGACACTTCTACTTCTGAGTAGCTGAGATTTTAAAGTAGTGGAGAATATTAAAAATTTAATCACGGGCCACATAAATTCATTACATGGGCTAGATCCGGCCTGCGGGCCATATCTTGGCCATGCCTGAGATAGAGGCTGCAGGAGGCGGGACTCAGGCCTTTTAAGGGGAACTTCCCTCAGGCCCAGTGTAGGTAAAAGCCAGTCTAGGTGTGCAGCTTGGTATTTCCATGTGCATCTGATACCAGCAAAGGCAGCCACAAACTCTGGATTCCTTGTAGCTTCAAGAAAGTTGCTGCCTGACCAGAGAGTGGTGCAGTGGACAGAGCATCGGACTGGGATGTAGAGGAGCCAGGTTTGAGACCCCAAGGTCGCCAGCTTGAGCGTGGGCTCATCTGGTTTGAGCAAGGCTCACCAGCTTGAGCCCAAGGTTGCTGGCTCAAGCAAGGGGTCAGTCAGTCTGCTGTAGCCCCCTGGTCAAGGCACATATGAGAAATCAATCAATGAACAACTAAGGAGCTGCAATGGAGAATTCATGTTTCTCATCTCTCTCCCTTCCTGTCTGTCTGTCCCTATCTCTGATTCTCTCTGTCTCTGCCACAAAAAAAAAAGTTGCTGAGGGCCAATCATGGGTAGTGTCTCCCACTGTACTGTGCCATATTTATGCCAGGGAGGCCCAGGGCTGGTACAACCAGTGGCCAGCTTCAGAGAGCATCGTTTCAGGACCTAGCAACCCTTTCTAGAGTAATATCCAAAGAAAGGGCTTCTCACAACTTGATCAGCTGAGGCAAATTTGGCTCTCTGTAATCAGCACTGGCACAGCGGCTCATGTACAAGACATAGGGTGGAGCTTCATAGTCAGCTGGCCTGGGTGCTGGATATACTACCCTGCTGGGCTGGATTCCACTGGGGAAAGGGAGAGAGGCTTGGAGTGTGAACATTTAAAGTGTGGGTCCCTGTGAGCCTAGTGTTGGATCTGGTCGAGGGGCTTAACTACTTTCTTAGAGGGGCACAGTGAGCCCCAGGAGAGGACTCTCTCAATCTTCCTCCCTCAGACCAGAGGCTCACAAGCTATAAAAACTTCAGCAGAGGGACTGTTGACCCCACTTCGATCTGAACCTGCTGCTCACCTGGATGGGGAGAAAAAAATTTTTATTATCAAGCAGTGACTGAGGGATTAGGCTCTGGAATAGGGGCCACATTCCCCGTACTGAACTACTGACAAAGAGACCCATAAAGTAGGGGGTCCCACTAACACTGTATTCCCAATATCAGCTGCCCTAAACTAACAAGACTGCAACCTGCAGAGGGGTTGGTTGGGTGAGGTCAGTCTGTACCCACACTACAGTCTTTCTAAAGAAGACTCTGTGGGAAGACCAGGCAGCTGCAAGAGGAGGTAGAGCAGATGTAAAGTGGAGACAAATGTTATGGAGCATGGGGCTTTTATGGAGCTGCTGTCATCTCTAAGCAGGAAGAAGCTGATCCTTATACACAGGCTGGCCCCTCCCACAGTACCCAGGAACAGAAAACACAGATATAAACAGTGAAAGAAGCAGTAGCTGCAGATAAGTAGCCCAGAAACAACAGCTGATGCCAACCCAAGAAGATCTAGAACCAACACAGCTGGTACTGGGTGGCAGACAGCACCAATCCTAGACTCAGCTACCTACACAAGCAGCACGCCCAAAGGAGGAGTCTAGCAGGCACCAGACACTGTGGAGAATAAATATACCAAAAAAGACGAATATTGCACAGTGTGTAATACACATGATCAAGGTTGACCCCTAGAGCCAACCAGTCTAAAGGAATAACCATACCCCCAAAAAGGACCAGCTTCATTCAATACTCACAGACAACAGGAGAAAAAATAGTACCCTCAAGAAGCATCCCTAGAACAAGGAAAACAGGTGGCCTGGAGGTCAGTACTACTGAGCCAACCTTCCTCATAGAGACACCACAAAAAGTTAAAAGTCAGCACTACCTAATACACAGACAAAATAGACAAAGAAATGAAACCCAAATAAAACAAAAGGAGAAATCCCCAGAAAAAAGAACCAAGTGAAATGGAAGTAAAAAAACTATCAGATGCAGAATTTAAAATAATGATTTTTAGGATGCTCAAGGATCTTAGAGCAACAATGGATGGACATAACAAATATCTAAATAAAGAGATAGCAAACATCAAAAAGGACATTAATAACAAGCTTAGCTAATAGAACAGGTCAGATAGAAGAGAGGATTAGTGAAATAGAAGACAAGCAACTTGAGGCACAACAGAAAGAAGAAAGAGACTCAAAAATTAAAAGAAATGAGATAGCCCTACAAGAATTATCTGACTCCATCAAAAAGAATAACATAAGAATAATAGGTATATCAGAGGGAGAAAAGAAAGAAAATGGAATGGAGAACATACTCAAACAAATAATAGATGAGAACTTCCCAAGCCTGTGGAAAGAACTAAAGCCTCAAATTCAAGAAGCAAACAGAACTCCAAGTTTTCTTAACCCCAACAAACCTACTCCAAGGCATATCATGATGAAATTGGCAGAAACCAACAGCAAAGAAAAAATTCTCAAGGCAGCCAGGGAAAAGAAGAATACAACATATAAAGGAAGGCCCATTAGATTATCATCAGATTTCTCAGCAGAAACTCTACAAGCTAGAAGAGAGTGGACCCCAATATTTAAAGTCCTGAAAGAGAGGAACTTTCAGCCATGAATACTATAACCATCAAAGCTATCCTTCAAATATGAAGGAGAAATAAAAACATTCACAGATACAGAAAAGATGAGGGAATTTATCATCAGAAAACCCACACTCCAGGAATACTAAAGGGGGTTGTCCAATCAGATACAAAGAACAAAAAAAAAACAACAGAGCCACAAGTAAAAGCTCCAAGAAGAACACAATAAAACCAAATTTAAACTGTGACAACAATAAAAAGAAAGGGGGGGAGAATATGGAGATTAACAGTAGCAAAGGACGATGGAGTGCAAAAGTACTCACAAAATAGTTCGCTACAATGAACAGGGTAGGAACCCTTTTCATTACTTAAAGGTAACCATTATTGAAAAAACCACCACAGAAGCACATGAAATAAAAAAGATAGCAACAGAGGAAAGATGTATGGAATACAACCAAATAAAAACAAAAGATAGAAAAACGAAAGAGAAGGATCAAACAAGACACAAAACAGAGATTCCAAAGATGGCAGCGGAGTAGGCGGACGCACAGACGCCCAGCTCTCAACACCAAACTGGAATACAAATCAATTTAGGAAAAATCAGCATGAAAAACCAACACTGAACTGCAAGAACAGCTCTCAAAAACCAAGGAGCAAAGAGGAAGCCACAATAATCCTGGTAAGGAGTGCCTGAATCTCCTCTGCTTACAGGAACGGAAGGGGGGGGAGGGTGAGGCTGAGAGCCCAGAGAGGATTTCACAGAGGAAAAAGAGCAGAAATTACTGCTCACAGCCACTTACCTGGCGACCAGGGAGCAAGGTGGGTTGAAAAGACCAGCTTATCTCCCAAGTGGAAAGGACTGGGAGAGCGACAGACTGTGAGGGGCTAAGGTATGCAAGAAACGAAATAAAAAAGCTGACTCATTCGTGCTGGAGGCGGCCATAGCTGGGGGAGGGACTGAACCTTTCACAAAACAGAGCTGAAATGCTTCCGGATCAGAGATCTCTGGACATCTATCCAGCTCCAATCAGCGCAACAAGACACAGCTGAAAACAAGAAGTGGGGAGGAGGGGCAGTAACTCAGGTCTCCATGGAGATCTGAGATACACCTCCCCCTACTGAAGCTGAGAAAAAACCCTGCCCCCAGTGAGATTAGTTGGTGGAAGAGACCTTCAGCATCTCAGGTTACACCCACAGCATTCCTGGTTACAGTTTCAAGGAAGCCCCCTGAACAAGACTATCACCTGTTAAGAAAACAAACAAATCAAGACTTCAAAGCTGCCCAAATCCGAAAGTGGATTACAAATAATAGCTGATACCAACCCAAGAAGACCTAGAAATAACACAACTGAAAACTGGAGGCAGACAACACCAAGCCTAGACTCAAACAACTCTACAAATAAAACAAAAAAAAAAGATGAGAAGACAAAGGAGTGCAATCCAAATGAAACCACAAGAGACACCTTCGAGAGATGCACTGAGTGATATGGAAATAATCAAACTTCCAGATGAGGAGTTCAAAATAATGATTGTAAGGATGCTTAGGGATCTTAGAACAACAATGGAGGGGCAGTTTGAAAATCTAAATAAAGAAATAGCAAGTATAAAAAAGAATCAGTTGGAGACGACAAATACCATATCAGAAATAAAGACCACAATGGAAGGAATTAAAAACAGGATAGATAGAGCAGAGGATCGAATCAGCAAGTTAGAGGACAACTGGAATGAAGGCATGAGAGAAGAGAAGAAAAGAGAAAAAAGACTCAAAAAGTCAGAGGAAACTCTTAGAGAGCTCTGTGACAACATGAAGAGAAATAACATCCGCATCATAGGGGTTCCTGAAGAAGAAGAAAAAGAACAAGGGATAGAGACTTTGTTCAATCATATCATAGCTGAAAACTTCCCTAAATTAATGCAAGAGAAACTCTCACAAATCCAAGAAGCACAGAGAACTCCATTAAAGAGAAACCCAAAGAAACCTACACCAAGACACATCATAATTAAAATACTAAAGCTAAGCGATAAAGAGAAAATATTAAAAGCTGCAAGAGAAAAAAAAGTTATCACCTACAAAGGAGCCCCCATAAGGATGACATCTGACTTCTCAACAGAAACACTTGAGGCCAGAAGGGAATGGCAAGAAATATTCAAAGTAATGCAGAACAAGAACCTACAACCAAGACTACTTTATCCAGCAAGGCTATCATTTAAAATCGAAGGAGAAATAAAAAGCTTCCCAGACAAAAAACAACTCAAGGAATTCATTACAACCAAACCAATGCTGCAGGAAATATTAAGGGGCCTGGTGTAAACAGATCAAAGTGGGAAAAGAATACAGGAAAAAAAAAAAAAAAAGGAATACACCTTTAAAGAAGAAAATGGCAATAAACAACTACATATCAATAATAACCTAAAATGTAAATGGATTAAATGATCCAATCAAAAGACATAGGGTAGCGGTGTGGATAAGAAAACAGGACCCATAGATATGTTGTCTACAAGAGACACACCTTAGAACAAAAGACACACATAGATTGAAGGTAAAAGGATGGAAAAAAACCTTTCATGCAAACGGAAATGAAAAAAAAGCTGGGGTAGCAATACTTATATCAGACAAATTGGACTTTAAAACAAAGGATATAGTAAGAGATAAAGAAGGCCACTACATAATGATAAAGGGAGTAATCCAACAGGAAGATATAACCATTATA
Source organism: Saccopteryx leptura (assembly GCF_036850995.1). NCBI lineage: Eukaryota > Metazoa > Chordata > Mammalia > Chiroptera > Emballonuridae > Saccopteryx > Saccopteryx leptura. The sequence goes on from NC_089506.1 coordinate 136,227,952, forward strand.
AATATCTATGCACCTAATATAGGAGCACCCAAACATATAAAACAGACTTTGATGGATTTAAAGGGCGAGATCAACAGCAATACTATAATAGTAGGGGATTTCAAAACCCCACTAACATAACTAGATAGGTCCTCAAGAAAGAAAATTAACAAAGAAACAGCAGACTTATTGGAAACACTAGATCAACTCGATTTAATAGATATCTTCAGAACCTTTCACCCTAAAGCAGCAGAATATACATTCTTTTCAAGTGCTCATGGTACATTCTCTAGGATAGACCACATGTTAGGGCACAAAGTGGTCTCAAAAAATTTAAGAAGACTGAAATCATATCAAGCACTTTCTCCGATCACAACGGCATGAAACTAGAAATGAATCACAGCAGAAAAGCTCAAAAATTCTCAAACACATGGAAACTAAATAGCAGGGTGTTAAATAATGAATGGATTAAGAATGAGATCAAAGAAGAAATAAAAAAATTCCTAGAAATGAATGACAATGAGCATACAACTACTCAAAATTTATGGGACACAGCGAAAGCAGTGCTGAGAGGGAAGTTCATAGCACTACAGGCACACTTTAAGAAGCTAGAGAAAGCTCAAATAAAAAACTTAACCCTGCATCTAAAAGACTTAGAAAAAGAACAGCAAGTAAAGCCCAAATGTAGTAGAAGGAAGGAAATAATAAAGATCAGAGCAGAAATAAATGACATAGAGGCTAATGAAACAATACAGAGGATCAATGAAACTAGGAACTGGTTCTTTGAAAAGGTAAACAAGATTGATGAACCTTTAAGTAGACTCACCAAGAAAGAGAGAGGACTCAAATAAATAAAATTAGAAATGAGAGAGGAGAAATAACAACTGACACAACAGAAATACAAAATATTGTAAGAAAATACTATGAAGAACTGTATGCCAAAAAACTAGACAACCTAGATGAAATGGACAAATTGCTTGCAACATACAATCTTCCAAAAATCAATCTGGAAGAATCAGAAAACCTAAACAGACCGATTACAACAAATGAGATCGAAACAGTTATCAAAAAACTCCCAACAAAGAAAAGTCCGGGGCCCGATGGCTTCACAACGGAATTCTACCAAATATTCAAAGAAGAACTAACTCCTATCCTTCTCAAACTATTTCAAAAAATTCAAGAGGAAGGAAGACTTCCAAGCTCCTTTTATGAGGCAAGCATAATTCTGATTCCAAAACCAGGGAAAGACAACAGAAAGAAAGAAAATTATAGGCCAATATCTCTGATGAATATAGATGCTAAAATCCTCAACAAAATATTAGCAAACCGGATCCAACAATATATGGAAAAAATCATACACCATGATCAAGTGGGATTTATTCTGGGGAGGCAAGGCTGGTACAATATTTGTAAATCAATCAATGTGATTTATCACATAAACAAAAAGAAGGAGAAAAACCACATGATAATTTCAATATATGCAGAAAAAGCATTTGATAAAATCCAGCACCCATTTATGATCAAAACTCTCAGCAAAGTGGGAATACAGGGAACATACCTCAACATGATAAAAGCCATCTATGAGAAACCCACAGCCAACATCATACTCAATGGGAAAAAATTAAAAGCAATACCCTTAAGATCAGGAACAAGGCAGGGGTGCCCCCTTTCACCACTCTTATTTAACATAGTCCTGGAAGTCCTAGCCACAGCAATCAGAAAAGAAGAAGAAATAAAAGGCATTCAAGTTGGAAAAGAAGAAGTAAAACTATCATTATTTGCAGATGATATGATATTGTATATAGAAAACCCTAAAGTCTCAGTCAAAAAACTACTGGACCTGATAAATGAATTCAGCAAAGTCGCAGGATATAAAATCAATACTCAGAAATCAGAGGCATTTGTATATGCCAACAATGAACAGTCAGAAAGAGAAATTAAGGGAACAATCCCCTTCACTATTACACCCCAAAAAATAAAGTAGCTAGGGGTAAACTTAACCAAGGAGACTAAAGACTTGTACTCGGAAAATTACAAAACATTGATAAAAGAAATCAAGGAAGATACAAACAAGTGGAAGCATATACCGTGCTCATGGTTAGGAAGAATAAACATCATTAAAATCTCTATATTACCCAAAGCAATCTATAAATTCAATGCAATACCAATTAAAATACCAATGACATACTTCAAAGATATAGAACACATATTCCAAAAATTTATATGGAACCAAAAGAGAACACGAATAGCCTCAGCAACCTTAAAAAAGAAGAATAAAGTGGGAGGTATCACACTTCCTGATATCAAGTTATACTACAAAGCCGTTGTACTCAAAACAGCCTGGTACTGGCATAAGAACAGGCATATAGATCAATGGAACAGAATAGAGAACCCAGAAATAAACCCACAGTTCTATGGACAACTGATATTTGACAAAGGAGGTAAGGAAATACAATGGAGTAAGGACAGCCTCTTTAACAAATGGTGTTGGGAAAATTGGACAGCTACCTGCAAAAAAATGAAACTAGATCACCAGCTTACACCACTCACAAAAATAAACTCAAAATGGATAAAAGACTTCAACGTAGGCTGTGAAAACATAAGCATCTTAGAAGAAAACATAGGCAGTAAGCTCTCTCAGCAATATCTTTGCTGCTTTATCTCCACGGGGAAGTGAAATAAAAGACAGGATAAACAAATGGGACTATATCAAACTAAAAAGCTTTTGCACAGCTAAAGACAACAAGAACAGAATAAAAAGACAAACTACACAATGGGAGAACTTATTTGACAATACGTCTGATAAGGGGTTAATAACCAAAATTTATAAAGAACTTGTAAAACTCAACACCAGGAAGACAAACAACCCAATCCAAAAATGGGCAAAAGAGATGAATAGACACTTCTCCAAAGAGGACATACAGATGGCCAATAGGCATATGAAAAAATGCTCAACATCACTAATCATTAGAGAAATGCAAATTAAAACCACAATGAGATATTACCTCACACCAGTCAGAATGGTGCTTATCAACAAAACAACACAGAATAAGTGCTGGCGAGAATGTGGAGAAAAGGGAACCCTCCTGCACTGCTGGTGGGAATGCAGAGTGGTGCAGCCACTGTGGAAAACAGTATGGAGATTCCTCAAAAAACTGAAAATCGAACTGCCTTTTGACCCAGCTATCCCACTTTTAGGAATATACCCCAAGGACACCATAGAACGGCTCGAAAAGGAGAAATGCACCCGCATGTTTGTGGCAGCATTGTTCACAATAGCGAAGATCTGGAAACAGCCCAAGTGTCCGTCAGAGGACGAGTGGATTAAAAAGCTTTGGTACATATATACTATGGAATACTACTCAGCCATAAGAAATGATGACATCGGACCATTTACAATAACATGGATGGACCTTGACAACATTATACGGAGTGAAATAAGTAAATCAGAAAAAAAAAAAAACTAAGATGAATCCATACATAGAAGGGACATAAAAATGATACTCAGAGACATGAACAAGAATGTGATGGCAACAGGGGCGGTGGGTTGGGGGAGGGGGGTTGGGGTGAAGAAGGAGAGAGGGGTTAGGGGAGGGGAGGGGCACAAAGAAAACCAGACAGAAGGTGACAGAAGACAATTTAAATTTGGAGGAGGGGTATACAGCACAATCAAATGTCAAAATAATCTAGAGATATTTTCTCTCACCATATGTACCCTGATTTATCAATGTCACTGCATTAAATTTAATTAAAAAAAATAACGTTAAAAATAAAAAAATAAAAACAAACAAACAAAAGACACAAAACAAACAGAAAGCAAGATAAAAAATGGCAATAGGGAACTCACAAGTGTCAATACTTACACTAAATGTAAACGGATTAAACTCACCAATAAAAAGGCACAGAGTAGCAGAATGGATTAAAAAAGAAAATCCCACTGTATGCTGCCTACAGGAAACTCATCGAAGTAACAAGGATAAAAACAAATTCAAAGTGAAAGGCTGGAAAACAATACTCCAAGCAAATAACATCCAAAAAGAAGCAGGCGTAGCAATACTCATATCTGATAATGCTGACTACAAGACAGCAAAATACTCAGAGACAAAAATGGCCATTTCATAATGGCTAAGGAGACACTGAATCAAGAAGACATAACAATTCTTAATATATATGTACCAAACCAAGGAGCACCAAAATATATAATACAGTTACTTACTGACCTTAAAACAAAAACTGACAAAAATACAATCATACTTGGAGATCTCAATACACCGCTGATGGCTCTAGATCGGTCATCCAAACAGAGAATCAACAAAGACATAGTGGCCTTAAACAAAACACTAGAGCACCTGGATATGATAGACATCTACAGGACATTTCATTTTTCTGTAGATGTCTATCATTTTTCTCCAGTATACATGGATCATTCTCAAGAATTGACCATATGTTGGGCCACAAAAACAACATTAGCAAATTCAGAAAAATCGAGGTTGTACCAAGCATATTTTCTGATAATAAAGCCTTGAAACTAGAATTCAACTGCAAAAAAGAGGGAAAAAATCCCACAAAAATGTGGAAACTAAACAACATACTTTTAAAAAATGAATGGATCAAAGAAGAAATAAGTGCAGAGATCAAAAGATATATACAGACTAATGAAAATGACAATACGACATATCAGAATCTCTGGGATGCAGCAAAAGCAGTGATAAGAGGGAAGTTCATATCACTTCAGGCCTATATGAACAAACAAGAGAGAGCCCAAGTGAACCACTTAACTTCACACCTTAAGGAACTAGAAAAAGAAGAACAAAGACAACCCAAAACCAGCCGAAGAAAGGAGATAATAAAAATCAGAGCAGAAATAAATGAATTAGAGAACAGAAAAACTATAGAAAAAATTAATAAAACAAGGAGCTGGTTCTTTGAAAAGATCAACAAAATTGACAAACCCTTGGCAAGACTTACCAAGGAAAAAAGAGAAAGAACTCATATAAACAAAATCCAAAATGAAAGAGGAGAAATCACCACGGACACTGTAGATATACAAAGAATTATTGTAGAATACTATGAAAAACTGTATGCCACTAAATTCAACAACCTAGAAGAAATGGATAAATTCCTAGAACAATACAACCTTCCTAGACTGAGTCAAGAAGAAGCAGAAAGCCTAAACAGACCTATTAGTAGAGAAGAAATAGAAAAAAACCATTAAAAACTTCCCCAAAAATAAAAGTCCAGGCCTTGTCGGCTATACCAGTGAATTTTATCAAACATTCAAAGAAGACTTGGTTCCTATTCTACTGAAAGTCTTCCAAAAACTTGAAGAAGAAGCAATACTTCCAAACACATTTTATGAGGCCAACATAACCCTCATACCAAAACCAGGCAAGGATGGCACAAAAAAAGAAAACTACAGACCAATATCTCTAATGAATACAGACGCTAAAATACTAAACAAAATACTAGCAAATCGAATACAACAACATATTAAAAAGATAATACATCATGATCAAGTGGGATTCACCCCAGAATCCCAAGGATGGTTCAACATATGTAAAACAGTTAACGAAATACACCATATCAACAAAACAAAGAACAAAAACCACATGATCTTATCAATAGACGCAGAAAAGGCTTTCGATAAAATACAACAGAATTTTATGTTTAAGACTCTCAACAAAATGGGTATAGAAGGAAAATATCTCAACATGATAAAGGCCATATATGATAAACCATCAGCTAACATCATATTAAATGGCACTAAACTGAAGGCTTTCCCCCTTAAATCAGGAACAAGACAGGGTTGTCCACTCTCTCCACTCTTATTTAACGTGGTGCTAGAGGTTCTATCCAGAGCAATCAGGCAAGACAAAGAAATAAAAGGCATCCATATTGGAAAAGAAGAAGTAAAGGTATCACTTTTTGCAGATGATATGATCCTATTCATCGAATACCCCAAAGAATCCACAAAAAGATTACCAGAAACAATAAGCCAATACAGTAAGGTTGCAGGATACAAAATTAACATACAGAAGTCAATAGCCTTTTTATATGCCAACAATGAAAAAATTGAGAACGAACTCAAAAGAATAATCTTCATGATTGCAACAAAAACAAATAAAATATCTAGGAATAAACATAACAAAGAATGTAAAGGACTTACATAATGAAAACTATAAACCATTGTTAAGGGAAATCAAAAAAGATATAATGAGATGGAAGAATATACCTTGTTCTTGGCTAGGAAGAATAAATATAATCAAGATGGCTATATTACCCAAAGCAATATACAAATTTAATGCAATTCCCATCAAACTTCCAATGACTTTTTTTAAAGAAATAGAGCAAAAAATCATCAGATTTATATGGAAGTATAAAAAACCACGAATAGCCAAAGCAATCCTAAAGAAAAAGAATGGAGCTGGGGGCATTACAATACCTGACTTCAAACTATATTATAGGGCCGCGACAATCAAAACAGCATGGTATTGGCAGAAAAATAGACACTCCGACCAATGGAACAGAATAGAAAACCCAGAAATAAAACCACATATATATAGTCAAATAATTTTTGAGAAAGGGGCCAACAACACACAATGGAGAAAAGAAAGCCTCTTCAATAAATGGTGCTGGGAAAACTGGAAAGCCACATGCAAAAGAATGAAACTGGACTACAGTTTGTCCCCTGTACTAAAATTAACTCAAAATGGATGAAAGATCTAAACATAAGACCTGAAACAATTAAGTACATAGAAGAAGACATAAGTACTCAACTCATGGACCTGGGTTTTAAAGAGCATTTTATGAATTTGACTCCACAGGCAAGAGAAGTGAAGGCAAAAATTAATGAATGGGACTACATCAGACTAAGAAGTTTTTGCTCAGCAAGAGAAACTGATAACAAAATAAACAGACAGCCAACTAAATGGGAAATGACATTCTCAAACAACAGCTCAGATAAGGGCCTAATATCCAAAATATACAAAGAACTCATAAAACTCAACAACAAACAAACAACCAATCCAATAAAAAAAATGGGAAGAGGACATGAACAGACACTTCTCCCAGGAAGAAATACAAATGGCCAACAGATATATGAAAAGATGCTCATCTTCTTTAGCTATTAGAGAAATGCAAATCAAAACTGCAATGAGATACCACCTCACACCTGTTCGATTAGCTATTATTAACAAGACAGGTAATAGCAAATGTTGGAGAGGCTGTGGAGAAAAAGGAACCCTCATCCACTTTGGTGGGAATGTAAAGTAGTACAACCATTATGGAAGAAAGTATGGTGGTTCTTCAAAAAACTGAAAATAGAACTACCTTATGACCCAGCAATCCCTCTACTGGGTATATACCCCCAAAACTCAGAAACATTGATACGTAAAGACACATGCAGTCCCATGTTTATTGCAGCATTGTTCCCAGTGGCCAGGACATGGAAACAACCAAAAAGCCCGTCAATAGATGACTGGATAAAGAAGATGTGGCACATATACACTGTGGAATACTACTCAGCCATAAGAAATGATGACATCGGATCATTTACAGCAAAATGGTGGGATCTTGATAACATGATATGAAGCGAAAAAGTAAATCAGAAAAAACCAGGAACTGCATTATTCCATATGTAGGTGGGGCATAAAAGTGAAACTAAGAGACATTGATAAGAGTGTGGTGGTTACGGGGGGGAGGGGGGAAAGGGAGAGGGAAAGGGGGAGGGGGAGGGGCACAAAGAATACTAGATAGAAGGTGACAGAGGACAATCTGACTTTGGGTGATGGGTATGCAACATAACTGAACGACAAGATAACCTGGAGTTGTTATCTTTGAATATATGTATACTGATTTATTGATGTCGCCCCATTAAAAAAATAAAATTATATATATAAAAAAGAATAAAAAGAAAAAAATAGAAAAAAAATAAAGATATGCAAATTTTAAAAAAAGGACATTAAAATCATGAAAAAGAACAAGTCATAAATGAAATACAATATCAGAAATGAAGACTGCACTACTGGGAATCAACAGTAGGCTAGATAAAGCAGAGGACTGAATCACCGATTTAGAAAACAAGATAAACATAAGCACAGAAGTACAGCAGCAAAACAAAAAGAGGCCCAAAAAGACTGAGGAAACTCTAAGAGACCTCTGTGACAAAATGAAGAAAAACAATATCTGCATAATAGCGGTTCCTAAAGGACAAGAAAACAAACAAGGGGTGGAGAACCTATTTGAAGAAATTATGGCTGAAAATTTTCCTAAATTGATGAAGGAAAAAGTCACACAAGTTCAAGAAGCATAGAGAGTCCCATTAAAGAGGAACCCAAGGAGGCTTACACCAAGACACATCATAATTAAAATGCCAAAGTTAAGAAACAAACAAAGAATACTAAAAGCTGCAAGAAAAAAGCAGTTAATTACCTACAGAGGCACCCCCATAAGGATGACATCCGACTTCTCAACAGAAACATTTGAGGCCAGAAGGGATTGGCAAGAAATATTCAAAGTTATGCAAAACAAGAATCTACAAATAAGACTACCTTTTCCAGCAAGGCTATTGTTTAAAACTGAAGAAGAAATAAAAAGCCTCCCAGACAGAAAAACAAAACAAAAACAAAACTCAAGAAATTCATTACAACCAAACCAGTACTGCTATAAAAGGAGCAAAGGAATAAAATATGTAGAAAAAGAGGAATGGAGGTTTAAAGAATAAAATGGTAATAAATATGGCCATGTCAATAATAACCTTAATGTAAATAAGTTAAATACTGCAATCACAAGACATAGAATAGCTGAATGGATAAAAGAACAGGACCCACACATATGCTGTCTATAGGAGACACACAACAGAACAAAAGATACAAATAGACTGAAAGTGAAGGGATGAAGAAAAGTATTTCATGCAAATGAAAAAAACAAACAAACAACTGAGGTAGCAATACTAACATCTGACAAAATAGCCTTTAAAACAAAGGCTAGGCCCTGGCCGGTTGGCTCAGTGGTAGAGCGTTGGCCTGGTGTGCAGGAGTCCCGGGTTTGATTCCCAAACAGGGCACACAGGAGAGGTGCCCATCTGCTTCTCCACTCCTCCCCCTCTCCTTTTTCTGTGTCTCTCTCTTCCCCTCCTGCAGCCAAGGCTCCATTGGAGCAAAGTTGGCCCGGGCGCTGAAGATGGCTCCATGGCCTCTGCCTCAGTCGACAGAATGGCCTGGTTGCAACAGAGCAATGCCCCAGATCAGCAGAGCATCACCCCCTGGTGGGCATGCCGGATGGATCCCGGTCGGGCACATACGAGAGTCTGTCTGACTGCCTCCCCATTCCCAACTTCAGAAAAATACAAAAAACAAAACAAAACAAAACATAAACAAAGGCTATAGTAAGGACTAAAGAAGGTCACTACATGATAATAAAGGGAGTAATCCAAAAGGAGAATACAACCATTTTAAATATCTATGTGCCTAATATAGGAGCACCTAAGTTCGTGATCAACAGCAATACTATAATAGTAGGAGATTTTAATACCCCACTAACATCAATGGATAGATCCCCCAGACAGAAAATTAACAAAGAAACAGCAACCTTAAATGACATTCTAGATCAGCTAGATATAATTGATATCTTTAGAACCTTTCACCCCAAAGCAGCAGAAAATACATTCTTTTCAAGGGCTCATGGTACATTTTCTAGGATAGACCACTTGTTTTGTGTTAGGGAACAAAACAAGTCTCCTTAAATTTAAGATTGAAATCATATCAAGCATTTTATTTGACAACATTGGCATAAAACTAAAAATCAACTACAACAGAAAAACTGAATATCATTCGAAGACTTGGAGGCTAAATAACATGTTATTAAAAAATGAATGGGTTAACAATGAAATCAAGAAAGAAATAAAAAATTTTCTTGAAACAAATGAAAATTAATATACAACAACTCATAATCTATGGCACACAGCAAAAGCAGTCCTGAGAGGGAAGCATAACAGGCATACCTTAAGAAGCAAGAAAAAGTTCAAATAAACAAATTAACCCTGCATCTAAAAGAAATAAAAAAAAGAACAAGAAATAAGGCCCAGAGGAAGTAGAAGGAAGAAAATAATAAAGATCAGAAAGGAAATAAATGACATAAACGGTAAAATAACAATACAAAAGAAAAATCAATGAAACCAAGAGCTGGTTCTTTGAAAAGGTAAACAAATTGATGAACCTTTAACCAGACTCATCAAGAAAAAAAGAGAAGACTCAAATAAATAAAATTAGAAATGAAAGTGGAGAAGTAAGAATTGACACCGCAGAACTACAAAGGACTGGAAGAAAATAGTATGAAGATCTGTATGCCAAAAAATTGGAGATCCTAGGCAAAACTGATAACTCTGAGAAACATAAAATCTTCCAAAACTCAATCTGGAAGAATCAGAAAACGTAACAGATTATGATAAATAAACTTGAAACAGTTATCAAAAAACTCCCAGCAAACAAAATACTGGACCAGATGGCTTTACAGGCAAATTTTACCAAATATTCAAAAAAGAACTAACACCTATGCTTCTCAAGCTATTTCAAAAAATTCAAGAGGAGCCTGATCAGGCAGTGGCACAGTAGATAAAGCATCAGACTGAAATGCAGAGGACCCAGGTTTAAAACCCTGAGGTTGCCAGGTTGAGCATGGGGTCACTTGGTCTTCTGTAGCCCCCTAGTCAAGGCACATATGAGAAAGCAATCAATGAACAATTAAGGTGCCACAATGAAAGAACTGATGCTTCTCATCTCTCTCCCTTCCTGTCTATCTGTCCCTATCAGTCTCTCTCTCTCTGACATAAAAAAAAAAAAAAATTCAAGAAGAGGAAAGACTTCCAAACTCCTTTTATAATGCAAGCATGATCCTTTCAAAACCAGGCAAAGACACGACAAAGAAAGACAACTATAGGCCAATATCCCTGATCAACTTATATACTAAAATTCTCAACAAAATATTAGCAAACCAGATCCATCCATACATGAAAAAAATCATACATCATGATCAAGTAGAATTTATTCTGGGGAGGCAAAGCTGGTAATATATTTGCAAATCAATAAATATGATTCAGCACATAAACAAAAGGAGGATAAAAATCACATGATACTATCAATAGATGCAGAAAAAGCATTGGATAAAATCCAGCACCCATTTATGATCAAAACTCTCAGCAAAGTGGGAATACAGGGAACATACCTCAACATAATATAAGCAATCCATGACAAACCCACAGCCAATTTCATACTCAACGGGCAAAAATTATAAGCAATACTCTTAAGATCAGAAAAAAGTCATGGATGCCCCCTTTCACTCTTATTCAACATAGTTCTGGAAGTTCTAGTCACAGCAATCAGATAAGAAAAAGAAATAAAAGATATCGAAATTGGAAAAAAAGAAGTAAAACTATCGTTATTTGCTGATGATATTATACTGTACATAGAAAACCCTAAAGTCTCAGTAAAAAAACTACTAAACCTGATAAATAAATTTGGCAAGATGGCAAGATATAAAATTAATATTCAGAAATCAGAGGCATTTTTATACACCAACAATAAACTGTCTGAAAGCGAAATTAAGGAAACAATCTCCTTCACTATTGCAACAAGAACAAAAAAAGTACCTAGGAGTAAATTTAACCAAGGAGGTAAAAAACTTGTACTCAGAAAATTATACAACATTGAAAAAAAAAATCAAGGAAGATACAAACAAATGGAAGCATATACTGTGTTCATGGATAGGAAGAATAAACATCATTAAAATCTCTATATTACCCAAAGCAATTTATAAATTCAATACAATTCCTATTAAAATACCAATGGCATACTTCAAAGATATAGAACAAATATTTCAAAAATTTACGCAGAACCAAAAAAACACCAATAGCTTCTGCGATACTGAAAAAGAAGAATAAAGTGGGGGTTATCACACTTCCTGATATCAAGTTACACTACAAAGCCATTTTACTCAAAACAGCCTAGTACTGGCATAAGAACAGGCATATAGATCAATGGAACAGAACAGAGAACCCAGAAATAAACCCACACCTTTATGGACAATTGATATTTGACAAAGGAGGTAAGACAGTCTCTTTAATAAATGGTAATGGAAAAATTGGACAGGTACATGCAAAAAAAAAAAAAAAAATGAAACTAGACCTCCAACCTACACCATTCACAAAATAAACTCAAAATGGATAAAAGCCTTAAATATAATATAAGTTGAGAAACCATAAACTTCTTGGAAGAAAACACAGACAGTAAACTCTCCAATATTTCTCATAGTGATATTTTTGCTGATTTATATCCACAGGCAAGTGAAATAAAAGGACAAGATGAACAAATGGGACTATATCAAACTCAAAGCTTTTGCACAGCAAAAGACACCATTAACAAAATAAAAATAAAGACAACCCATACAATGAGAAAACATATTCACCAATAGGTCTGATAAGGGGTTAATAACCAAAATCTATAAAGAACTTCTAAAACTCAACACCAGGAAGGTAAACAATCTAATCAAAAAATGGGCAAAAGAACTGAATACATACTTCTACAAAGAGGATATACAATGGCCAATAGGCATATGAAAAAATGTTCAACATCACTAATCATTGTAGAAATGCAAATTAAAACCACAAGGAGATACCACCTCACACCAGTCAGAATGGCGCTCATCAACAAAACAACACAGAGTAAGTGCTGGTGAGGATGTGGAGAAAAGGGAACCCTCCTGCACTGCTGGTGGGAATGCAAACTAGTGCAGCCACTGTGGAAAACAGTATGGAGATTCCTCAAAAAATTAAAGATGGAGCCGCCTTTTGACCCAGCTATCCCACTTTTAGGAATATACCCTAATAATATCAAATCACTGATTCAAAAGAAGATATGTACACCCATGTTTATGGCAGCATTGTTTACAATAGCGAAGATCTGGAAACAACCCAAGTGTCCATCAGTGGACGAGTGGATTAAAAATCAGTGGTACATATACACAGTGGAATACTATGCAGTCATGAGAAAAAAGGAAATCTTACTTTTTGCAACAGCATGAGTGGACCTCGATATTATTATGCTAAGTGAAATAAGCCAGGCAGAGAAAGACAAATATCATATGATCTCACTTATATGTGGAATCTAATGAACAAAGTGAACTGAGGAAGAGAATAGAGGCAGAGGCAGGGTCACAGGAAGCAGAGGGACAGCTGTCAGAGGGAAGAGGATGAGGAGATGGGATCAGAGAAGGTGAAGGGATTAGTGAAATTATATATACATAACACATAGATACAGATAACAGGACAGCAAATCCCAGAGGGAAGGAGGAAGGAGTTAGGGGGAGGGGGGTAAAAGGGGTGTAAATAGGGACATGAGGGTGGGGGTGAGGGTGCTATATTCAATGGGACGTTTGAATCCATGTAGACACAAAAATTAAAATTAATTAAAATTTTTTAAAATTAAAAATAATTAAACTGTAAACATCAAAACAGGATTTAAAAAAATCAACTTTAGTTACTTCTTTTAAAAAAATAATTTGATGTAAAAATTAGTTCTATACTCATAAACATAGCCTAGTGTATTTTGTTTATAACTGCAAAGATATTAAATAACTTCCTCACTTAATATTACATTCAATTCTTTCATAATCTTAGGAAGCAAGTAAGATTAATTTCTAATAAAAACTGGCAATCAAAACAAAAACGTATATTTGTTAATTACCTGTTCACAAACTATAACATAAAGGTGGCTCAACAAATTATTCCATTGAAACTTAATAAAAATTTTGTTTTAAAGGTTTAAAAACAAAACAAAACATGGTAACGAGCAGAAGACCGCCTTTGTCAAACACATCAATAAATTTAACACAATGAGGAAAGCATCAGTGAACTTGAAGTTATTAAAAAGTACTCAAACTGAAATACAAAGAAAAAAAGTAAACTTAAAAAAGAGAACAAATTGTTCAAGAGCTATGGACCAATATCAAAAGTCTAACACATCTGTAAAAAGAGAGAAAAAAAAGAGGACAAAAAAATAATTGAAGACTTAATAACAGAATTTTCCAAAATTAATAAAAGACAACAACAACAAACAGACTCAACCTGCTCATAAAATATCAAGTAGGATAAAAAAATCAAACCTAGATATATTATATTCAAATCTCAAGATAAAAAGAAACACTTGAAGGCATCCAGAAAAAATAAAAGGACACGTTACATACAAAGAAGCAATGACAGAATTGTAATAATCTTCTCATAATTTTTCCATACAGAAGTCATTGGAGTGGTAATTTTTATAGAAGTATTAAATACCGTGGAGCAGAGTCAAGCCAATCTCATTATACTCTTCCAAATTCTCAACCAAGGAACTCATGAGCTTAATCAATGATTGCTTTGCGCCATTCCAGGTTTGAAGTAATTTTGTTACATAAACACGGGAAGTGAACAATGGTCTACTCATCCCTACCTCTAGTTTTGTTTTTTCCAATCCATATTGATACCTGTTGGACTTTGTTAAAACACAAATCTCATCACATTATTCCTTCTGTTAAGTTCCAACTTACCCTTAGGGAAAATCAAAACTTCTTAAATAAATCTTATTAAATCCTCTTTGATCTGATCCCTGACACTGAGTCATTCTCTTCTCTCAGCATTTCCCCCTCAGAACTTTTGTTCTAGACCAGCGGTTCTCAAGCTGTGGGTCGCGACCCCGGCGGGGGTCGAACGACCAAAACACAGAGGTCGCCTAAAGCCATCGGAAATACATATTTATTATACAATACACTAACTTTCTTTTTAATTGGACTTTTTATTTTGACATATTTATAGATTCAATTGCAGTTGCAAGCAATACAGAGCAATCTCATGCACCCATGGTAACAACTTAGAAAACTCCAGTAAAATAGCTAGGTCTGAACTCTATCAGAGCACATGTAACCAGTGCCTTGATCATGACCCAGTCCTGCTCGCTGGGAATACATCTCTCCCTTGTAGGTGCTGTGTCCTCTAGCTTTGTGGTTCTAACACCTTGATATAATCCACTGATGTAATTTAGATTTCCCCAGTTTTACTTGTACTCATTTGTGTGTGTTTATCTAGTTTTGTGTGATTTTTATTTTGTGTAGTTTCATTTACCTATCACCATAGTCACAGTACAGAACCACAAGGATTTCTTCTGTTGCTCTTTTATAGCCATACCTGACTTCCCATCCCCACCGGGGTCGCCACCCACAGGTTGAGAACCGCTGTTCTAGACATATCCAGCTACAAGAAAGCTCTTAAATATGCATTCTTAGTCTTCATTCTATACTGGTTTATGATTTGCCAAAATTAGAAAAAATTATTTTTGATTTTTGGGCCAAATTCTTTTTGATTCTTCATCACAAAAATTGTAAACCCACCAATAATGCAAAGAAATCTGTCTTTATTCTCCAGATATGTGATGCCAAGCAGTAACCTGCTACCACTGCTCTTAGTCTTGTAAGGAAAGAAATAGTCTTAAATCATTTGAAAACTCCTCGGCTCCACAGTGGAATTGGCTATTGGGAATATATAGCAGAGGGAGTGCCTAATACTTGGAGTTGAGCCTCTGCCAGTAGGACCACTCTCAGAAGAGGGAAGGAAGTAAAGAATGCCCAATCTCTTCCTTCCCAGGCCAGAAATTGTAAGCTAATGGTGTTAGCCAATCACAAGTCCTTTACATTCATTCAGGGTTCAGTGATAAATCCCATTATATCATTGTACTTTCCACAGGACTGAAAGGGGCAAGTTTCCATTTTCCCCTATTCTTCAGTAAAACATCTGTGGGGGTGGGGGTGGGGGGCCAGGAACCAAGCAAACAAAAATACTACATCATTTTTAGACCAAAGGGCTTTTGCATATGGATTTTGAAAATATCACAGCCTTGACCAGTTGGCTAAGTGGTTATTAGAGCTTTAGCCTGGCGTATGGATGTCCTGGGTTTGATTCCCGGTCTGGGCACACAGGGGAAGCACCCATCAGCTTCTCCATCCCTCCCCCTCTCGCTTCTATCTCACTGAATAAAATTAAAAAAAAAAAAAAAAAAAAAAATATATATATATATATATATATATATATCACATTTTATCGTCTAAGTTCTGGGATAAGACACAGAGATCCTCACAGCTGTCTCTTAGAAAGAGTAGACAGTGGTCACAGTCTGTTGACACAATGTGGGGTTTGGGGTTGGGGCTTTGAGAGAGAGAAAGACTGATTTTTGTCATTGGTAAAGTCCAAGGATCTCTGGCTCAGGAGAGGATTTTACAAACAACGAAAACCTTTACACATGCAGCTCCTTTTCTGTCTTCTTTCAATTATTCACTCAACTCATTCAGAAACACTCTTAAAATTCAGCTAGACTTCTCTGCTTTTCAACAGTCATCAAACAGGTACAGAGGGCCCACTATATTCTGGGCACCACAGTTAAGTAGTGGAGATACACAAGGAAATAGGGCTCCAGTTTTTCTGAATTCATAAAAGCTTAACAAATTCTAATCTCCTCTTCTTCCTGGAAACCTTCTCTCACTTCTGCAGGCTAAGTTAAAAGCACACCTCTTAAATGTTTCCACAATATGCTGTTTATTTTTCTGTCAAAGCATATTTTATTGTTATCACCTGTTGACTTGTCTCCACTACTAGACAGAAGCTCCTTAAGGGCTGGACTGTTATTCTATCTCTTCAGGACCTACACTTATATCTGGCAAGGTCAATAAATATGTTTTTAATTAAAGAAGGAGCAAAATAAAACAAAAGGTATTGAGATGGTCTAACAGCCTTATTAAAAATAAAAGATGTAGATTAAATCCTAGAAATACTATAAAGAATGCAACAAATTTTTAGATATTTCTATCTGTGGATCACAAATAATGCATAGCATATACTTAAGTACTGCAAAGTTAAAGAGCCTGCATTTATCTTTAAAAATAAAATTCATACCAATGCCCCATAATAATACTTATGCAATTGTTATAAATATTCAGAATCACAGGAAAAGATTATAAGGAACAGTTGAGTACATACGAGAAACAGGAAAAATAGAGGGATAAACCAGAAATAATTTGGTAATCAAAAATTTAAAAAGAAAAATAACTAAATTCCTTACAAACTATTTCTCCTATTTTTATTACCACAGCAACAAAATAGTACAATAGAGTAGATATTAAAGTAGCACAGAAAGACAACTCTTTTCTTTAAGAATGTTTTCCTTGTAATTCTTCATACTTGGTTACCCTTGACTAAAAATGCTAAACAATAGAAAATAAAAGCATCACTATTTAAAACATACACTTTTAAATACAAAAGCAAAAGGTATTTTCCTATTGTTCAATCTATCAATACAACTGACCACATGCAAATGAAATATTTAAATCAGTGTTTTAAAGAATCATTGAATAGCAAAAAAAAATGTTGCATTAAAGTAGTCTTAATATAATAGTGGTTAACAGGTATTTTTATTAACAGGTAATTTCTGAGTTTGGAAAAGTCAACCATTAGTATATATCTCTAAATTAAGTACTTTGTTGTAATTTCCACAGACTTAATTTAATAAATGTTTCTATATAATATATATCCATTTTTCTAAAGCATATCTACATTTATAATGTAATCTAATGCTATACTAGAAGTCAACCTGGAAAAATTAAGAACAGGATGGGAAGTCAGGTATGGCTATAAAAGAGCAACAGAAGAAATCCTTGTGGTTCTGTACTGTGACTATGGTGATAGGTAAATGAAACTACACAAAATAAAAATCACACAAAACTAGATAAACACACACAAATGAGTACAAGTATAACTGGGGAAATCTAAATTACATCAGTGGATTATATCAAGGTGTTAGAACCACAAAGCTAAAGGACACAGCACCTACAAGGGAGAGATATATTCCCAGCGAGCAGGACTGGGTCATGATCAAGGCACTGGTTACATGTGCTCTGATAGAGTTCAGACCTAGCTATTTTACTGGAGTTTTCTAAGTTGTTACCATGGGTGCATGAGATTGCTCTGTATTGCTTGCAACTGCAATTGAATCTATAAATATGTCAAAATAAAAAGTCCAATTAAAAAGAAAGTTAATTTGACACAATCCACCCCATGCTCACAATAATTCACATTCATCCCAATACTAGATACACTCACTCACTCCCTTCCCCACAATTTCCAAAGGCTCTTCCAAATTATAGCATTAGTTCAAAGTCCAGGATCTAATCATTCAAGTCAGGTCGAGATGCAAATGATGTGGTTGGCTACTTAATCTCAAGCACACTTCTCAGTGTGAAGGCCTGTTAACTAAAGAGGCAAGTTATCTGCCTCCCACACAATCAAAATACCTACTTCTCAGGGATACAATAGTCACAACAGATACTCCCATTGAAAAAGGTGGGGTTGAGGTAATGGGGTATATGAAGTATATAAATGTCACTGATATATAATTCTTTTTGTTAATTTTTCAATTATACTTGACACAATATTGTATTAGCGTCAGGTGTACAACATAGTGATTAGACTTTTATATAACTTACAAAGTGATCACCCAGGTAAGTCTAGTAACTGGCTCATAATTCTAATATCCAACAGGGTACATGTAACCAATACCTTGATGAGAGTTCAGTCCTCCTCAGTGGGAATACTTCTCTGTGTTCCAGGTTCTGACCCCTAGCCTCTTGTTTCTTTATATCTGAGTGTGTTTCCTTTTCTATAAAAAAAGCTCATGTTTGTCACTAAGAACTTTTCTCAACTATTCTCCTATGAACAGAAGTTCAGGGCTCCAAAGGTCTCTTCAGTGTGTGTTGTCTCAGTCCTTTTAAATTTAGGCTGATATAAATTTTTTTCTTTTTTCTTTTTTTAACATACAATATTATTTGGTATTAGTTTCAGGTTCACAGCACAGTGGTTAAACCACCGTATAATTTACCAAGCCATCCCCCCATATTTCAGGTGCTCACTTGGCACCAGACACACATACTTATTATAATATTATTGACAACATTCCCTGTGCTGGACTTTACACTCCCCATGAACACTTTGTAAGAGGCTGATATAATCCTTTTAAAACTTTCAATGTTTCATATGTATCAATTTATAAATCGCTCATTCAGGCAAGAGCCATGTCCACAGGTTTCTTTTTAAAATAGTCCTTGTCTACCTTGGACTTTTTGTTAGGCTGCTGCAGGAAATCCCTGAAGATTCTTGGAAGCCTTTCTGTTTAACAGAAAGGAAGTAGGAGGCATGCCCTTAAGTTATTTGGAAGGCTTTTTGTATCCAAAAAAGTCTATGAGGGCCACCTCATCTCTTTCTGAGATCTTCAAAAAGGTTTTATAGTTACATATTCGTTTTATTTTTACCTCGAGACCACATTTCCCTACATCCACTCTGGATGTCCTCTTTGTTCTTAGGCCCTTTCTTTCTCCAAGAATCGCTGCAGGCTGGAAAACTGCCTATGTCCTTTACATCGCCTCCAATTACTGTTTGAAAACAATCATCTCTTTTTTCCGCTCATCTTTCTCCATCCATATCTCATGAGATAAAGTTAAAAAAACAATAGTTGACAACACTACACATTCTGCCTAGAAATTTCCTGTGCCAGATCCATCAGTTCATTAAGTACATTTTCTATTTTCCATGTTACCCTGGTGACAGCATTGCTAAACTTTCTGCCACTAGATAATAAAGACCTTCTATTTTCAGCATCCAATAATATTGTCATCACCCTTCAAGTCCTCACCAGCAGTCTCCATGAATCCCTTCCAGGTTTCATGGACAGTCTTCTTCACCGGCCAGCTGGTCTCATGTACTTTTCATTTTTGTTACAGCAACATCCCACTTCCAGATATTAAATTCTGTTCTGATTCGCTATTGTTACATAACAAATCACTCCAACCTGAGTAGCAGAAAAAATAACAACCCTTTTATTATGTTCATGGGTTCTGTAGTTCAGGACTTTGGACAGTGAACAGTGGAAATGGTTTCTTCAGATTCCACAGTATCTGGACCTCAGCTGTGAAGACTCAGACAGCTTGTGGCTTCTTTACCACATGGCTGGTGCATGGACTCAGATGACTGGAAGGATGAGTGACCGCTGCCCTTGGGACTGGACTTCTCATGGGAAGGTGACTAGGTTGTAAGAGAAGGAACAGTCAGACAGTAAACATTCCAAGAAACCAAGGCCAAAACTGCAAGGCTCCTTCTGTTGAAGAGTCAGAAGTCACAGAGAGTCACTTCTAACGCATTCTATTGATTACAATCAAGTTGTTATCAGCCTAGATTCAAGAGAAAGGAAACTGGACTCCATCTCTTGATGGGAAAGTGGCAAGGTCACACTGCAGAAAAGCAGACAGATATACTGTTGTCACTGACTTTGGAAAATATGAAAACCCACAGTGAATATGAAAATATTGATCAGCTCAAGAGGAAAACAGTTGAGGCTTCAACTAATGACAATTCCACTGAAGTGATAATAATACAAACAATAAAAATAATACTAAAATCATTTCTCTAAAAACTTAAAAACTAGAAAAATATGACTATTTGTTATTGAGTTCACCCTTTATGATGATAAAAACTGAACCCTGTCTTTTTATTAGTTAAATTTTATAAACATAGTTCTATGGTCTCTTATTTTTACCAAACAATTTACACAACAAAATTTGAACCTGATCATGGAAATATGTGTATATCATCATTCAAAATAATTTACTACATCGCAAAGGAGGAAAATGAATGTTAAATTAAACTCTATACTACTGATCCTGCAAAAAGTGTAACAGATGAGAAGAATACTTCAAAAAATAAAATTTAGTTCTATTTTCTAAGTCCAGAGAAAATTGCATATCTACTGTAACCATAATTCACCAATAACATGCTCCTTATCTTAAAACACAGTATTATTTTATGTAGTATTAAAAAGAGGAAAAAATCTTTCCAAGTCATCAGACCACGGCATAAAACTTTCTATTAGTTAATTACAAGATGTGTATCAAGTTCAGAAATGTTTAAAAATACATGTATTTTTAAGAAATGCTTCATGGAACTTATGACATATTGTTCTCATTGATATAATAGGAAGGATATTATTATATAAAATTTTCAGCATTTTTTTTTTCAACTGGTCAAGAGTATATAATCAGGGGTAGTCAACCTTTTTATACCTACCACCCACTTTTGTATCTCTGTTAGAAATAAAATTCTCTAACTGCCTACTGGTTCCACAGTAATAGTGATTTATAAAGTAGGGAAGTAACTTTACTTTATAAAATTTATAAAGCAGAGTTATAGCAATTTAAAGCATATAATAATAATTACTTACCAAGTACTTTATGTTGGATTTTCGCTAAGTTTGGCAGAATAAATCTTTATAAAACAACTTACTATAGTTAAATCTATCTTTTTATTTATACTTTGGTTGCTCAGCTACCACCCACCATGAAAGCTGGTGGTAGGACCCGGTTGACTACCACTGGTATAAATGTTGTGATATGTCTTTTTTGTTCTTGCACAGTGTGTTTATACAGGGGGAAAAAATCCAAGATTTTCCTTAGAAAATCACTTAACTGATAACCTGAGGAAAATTCTTAAATTTGATTATTTGTTTAATAAATTTTAAATTTAGAAAAAGAGGCTGAGAGTTGATTCAGAGAGAATCTAGGAAACAAATTTGAACAGATGAGTCCCTGAGCAAGGGCATCAATAATTTTTATTCTGGAAATGAGCAACTCAGACAAGACAGGAAATCAGTAGATGTCCCAACTGGTTGCACAACTTTGACACAGGAAAATATAGGAGCTGGCTAAAAGCAATGGAAAGGAGTTGGTAATAAAAGGCAGAAAGCTTCCCTCAGTTACGCCTTGTTTAATTAAACCTCATTGGCATTGAAGAAATAAAGCCCAAACATTCATCAAGAACACAACAGCCTAGTTTCTCTCAAAGGTAGAATTAGTCTAAAAGTCATAGCACGAGAACAAGCTGATGGAAAACTTAAAAGGCAGCTGAGGAGCAAGAGAACTTCTGCAAGTCATCTAGGAAAGTGCCCCTCTTACTCCTTTTCCCTCCCAGAGAGACCGTTTAGAAAGGAGAGGTTTCTATGGCCACCTATGAGTTCCAAAGGACTCAGCAGTGGTGCCACCGCAATCTCACCTTGATCTGAATGTGAAGCTTGAGCTCCTATCCAGTTAAGACAGGAGTTACAGTGAGGATGGTTCCCAAATAGAAAACCTACAATGCCCCACCCACTTCAGTCTCCCCCAAAGCCTGCACACAAATACATAAAGAAATAATCAGGACTATGGATGTGCAGATAAAACCAGGTAAGTTCCATTTATATTTCAAACAAAATCTTGAGATTCCTAATTATTAAAACTTTTGTGCAAACTTCTCAGTATTTGTTACCTCCTATATGTTTCTGTATGTCCTAGACATAAAGGAAAAAGTAGGTCATAAAGGAGGAAATATTGACAAAGGAAAATGGAAAGAAAAGATCAAAGATTATATTCATTGTTTGGAAAAGGTAAGAAAGGTATGTAGGTAGGTGGCTTGTGAGAAAAGAGGTCTACAGATTTCATGTACAGCAAGCTCCCAATGTTCTTTCATAAAGATGGTCTAGGTCAGGGGTCCCCAAACTGTGGCCCCCTGAGGCCATTTATCTGCCCCCACCGCACTTCTGGAAGGGGCACCTCTTTCATTGGTGGTCAGTGAGAGGAATACATTGACCATCTCATTAGTCAAAGGCAGGCCCATAGTTCCCATTGAAATACTGGTCAGTTTGTTGATTTAAATTTACTTGTTCTTTATTTTAAATATTTGCTCCCATTTTGTGTTTTTACTTTAAAATAAGATATGTGCAGTGTGCATAGGGATTTGTTCATAGTTTTTTTTATAGTCCGGCCCTCCAATGGTCTGAGGGACAGTGAACTGGTCCCCTGTGTAAAAAGTTTGGAAACCCCTGGTTTAGGTTAAAGCAAAAAGGAAGTTAGTTTTGCATATGGAAAATATTCCCACAATTTTTAATATACATTAAATTAAGCTGTGCTATTGTGAACAATACAGAAATCATTTTGTGACAGCTAAAGGTTTTCCATTTCCTTTATGTGTCTGGGCCTCTGTCCATAATAAAAATGATAATATGGCTTCACTCTGAAATAGTTCCCCTTTTGATATTTACATTAGGGCTGGTAAAGGAAGGATAATGATGAGGAAGAAAGATAAGATAAGGTGACAAGTAAGATAATGTTAATTACCAAAGGAAAACTAGAAGGAATATTGAGTAGATCACATGAAAGTAGTCAATGGTCCCGTGGAAGTGGGGGCACTTGGCTTAGAAACAGCATGCCTGATGCACGTGCAGGCTTTCATCAAGTATTGAGCATTAATTAAGTACAAGCCACTGGACTACCAAATTGAACATGATATCTTTTTGCAGTCTTTACATATGCTTACTTCCTTAAGGTTTGAAAATGTTTGCATTGCTTTTTACAGGCAATTAAATGCTTGCTGAAACAAAATTAGAATGAAGAAAGAGGGCTAATATATTCAGATTTCCCTACCTGTTAATCTAAGTTTCAAAAACTTCTGGAAGAAGCCATGGATCATTTAAGTCCATTTAGTTTTCCTACTAAATTTGAATCCCCCCTCCCCCAACACCATATAATACATGACTGATTTCTAAAATGAAATTGTGGCCTATAAAAATTATTCAGACATTGATATAGTTTAAGTCTCAAGTCTTGCTTCATAAGCCATAAACAGCTTTGAATATCTTAAAAACTCAAGATAGTACATTAATACTAAACACATATTATTAGTTGTCCTAGGATACAGAGTTCAAGTTGGAAGCATCCTGAAATAGTGGACAGATTCAGTAAATTTACTGGGTTAGAGAATACAATAGCCATGCTACCTAAGTCAGTCTACCTAGTGTGATAAGTATGTACTTCTTGTAGAATTAAATTTTTCCCATCTTAATGCTAGCCCCCCTTCCTTCCTATCATTCTTAAATGTGAGCATTTTCCCCAAATTTGTGTCCCCAGGCCTCAATCCTTATTTTACCCTGATTCCTGCATTTATTTAACCCACTCATATAGCAGAACCTATGTTCTCTGTTCTTCCTTTCAAATTTCAGATTTCTGCTATGGTATCACAAGTCTCAGTTTATCACAAATTAAATTATTTTCTTGTCCTCAATCCCGTACAGCTAGATAATCTCCTCCTTTTCATTTTTCATTTTCATTCTTTATTTTCGATCTCATTTGCCACCACCCTAATTCAAGGGCTTTCTAGGTCATACAAGACTGTCAAAAAGCCTCCTTCTCACACACAGTCTTTCCCTTTTTATGTTTCTCCATCTTCAGTTCCTTCTATGCAATGCCCTCAGATTCATCACTCTTATAATTTACTATTTTTCAATATACTCAAAAATGACTCTCCATTTAAAATTGAACAAAAGTTTCATCCAGTATAGTTTAAAAAATACTGAATGAAAATTTGGAAAATCTGAGTTTTCCTGGCTAAACCTCACTAGATTT
This sequence comes from Saccopteryx leptura, assembly GCF_036850995.1. Taxonomy (NCBI): domain Eukaryota; kingdom Metazoa; phylum Chordata; class Mammalia; order Chiroptera; family Emballonuridae; genus Saccopteryx; species Saccopteryx leptura. Next base: position 136,252,480 of record NC_089506.1, read on the forward strand.
TTAAACAATAGCATAGCCTTTACTTCTCTGGTTATCAAGTTCCTTAACTAGTAAAATAACTAGGTTGGACCAAATAAGCAATTTTAAAACTTTTTTACTTCAAGTTTTTGCATTGTTTTAGATTCTAATGCTGTAAATATACAAAAGAAATATTTTTTTAAAAAACCAGTTACTTATTCAAGAATTTTACTAAGAACGCTAGAAAGCGAATTCTTGACCCCTGAGCAGAAGGGAGAGTGGTGCTGCAACATGATGGAGGGAACTGAGGCACTGCTGTGGAATTAGAGACGGTGGGAACTGAGGCACTGCCGTGGAATTAGAGACGGTGGGAACCGAGGCACTGCCGTGGAATTAGAAACGGAGGGAACCGAGGCACTGCCGTGGAATTAGAGACGGTGGGAACCGAGGCACTGCCGTGGAATTAGAGACGGAGGGAACCGAGGCACTGCCGTGGAATTAGAGACGGTGGGAACCGAGGCACTGCCGTGGAATTAGAGACGGAGGGAACCGAGGCACTGCCGTGGAATTAGAGACGGTGGGAACCGAGGCACTGCCGTGGAATTAGAGATGGAGGGAACCGAAGCACTGCCGTGGAATTAGAGACGGTGGGAACCGAGGCACTGCCGTGGAATTAGAGACGGTGGGAACCGAGGCACTGCCGTGGAATTAGAGACGGAGGGAACCGAGGCACTGCCGTGGAATTAGAGACGGTGGGAACCGAGGCACTGCCGTGGAATTAGAGACGTTGGGTAGGAAACGTTTAGAATTAGCTTGTTTTGATGACCACTTGGAAAGAAAGGAGAAGAGCAATAAAGAGGATAAAAAGAAGGGTCATTTATAGCATGAGTAACTAGCTAAATGAAGATTCCATTTAAGTAAAAGAAGAAAATAGAAGGTATTGGGAAAGGGTAAGAACTAAATTGCTTAATTTTATTTTATTTTATGTTTTCATATGGCAGTTCTATTTTAAATATTTTTATAATATTATTTAGAAAAAATTTAATGAGGTGATATGATCAATAAGGGTATACAGGTTTCAAGTAAATCATTTTCCATCACCTTATATTTGTCCCTCTTTATTACCCTCCCCCCACACCCTTTCCCCACAAGTCCCTCCCCCTGGCAACAATTTCAAATTTGTTTTTTCAAAGGAGAGGAGGGCAGATAGGGAGACAGACTCCTACATGCACCGTGACCAGGATCCACCCGGCAATCCTGTTGGGCTGATGCTCAAATCAACTGAACTATTCTCAGCACCTGTGGCTGAAGCTCGAACTAGTCCAGCCACTGGCTGTGGGGGAAGAAGAAAATAGAGGGGAAAGAGGGAGGAGGAGAGAAGCAGATGTCCTGCCTAGGAATTGAACCTGGGACTTCTGCATGCCAGGCTGACACTGTATCCACTGAGCCAGCGGGCCAGGGCCTACTACTTCACTTTTATCTATGTCCATGAGTCCCATTTGTATATATCTCACCTATGTGCAATATCATATAGTTCTTAGCTTGTTCTAATTTACTTATTTCACTCAGTATAATCTTCTCAAGGTCCATCCTTGAAAATATGTGGTCATAAATGGCAATATGCCATCATTTCTTATGGCTGAGTAGTATTTCATTGTATATCTGCACCACATCATATTTATCCAGTCCTCTATTAGGGGACACTTTGGTGTTTCCATATCTTAGCCACTGTGAATAGTGCTGCGATGATTATGGGGGTGGATGTGTGTGAAGTGCTTTACTTAAAACAGAAGGGATCAAGAGCCTTTCTGGTAGGGTGTTCTCTCCTTCCTCACTACTGGATGCCATCCATTTTTTAAAAACAGTTGAATAAGCAACTGTTTTTTAAAAATATTTCTTTTGTATATTTATAGCATCGGAATCTAAAACAATCCAAAAACTTAAATAAAAAGGTTTTAAAACTGCTTATTTGGTCCAACCTAGTTATTTTACTGGATAAGGAACTGAGTCCAGAGAACTCAGCAAGAAACCACTGGAAAGGATAATTTTATAGGTTCCTTACAGTTTAAAATTCTGCCATCTTTTAGCTAAGCATTACTCCTTTGTTTGATATTTCTAATATGGCCAAAGAGTTCTGCTTACTATTTCTTAAGTGTGCCTTACACTGCTTCAACATCAGCCAGTTTCTCTGATATCACCATGTATCTCTACCCATCCAAATTCTAGTCATCATTCAAAGGCAGTAAATATTCACAATGTCTAAACACATACAGTATAGCAGTTACATTCTATATGATACAGCAATTAACTCAAGATATTCTTGCTCATATATCTCTGTAAACAGATTATAAACCCCTAGAGGGAAAAATCTTTAAAAACCTTTGCTCTCCCATAGCCTCAATCTAAATAACTTGTACATAAATGAGGTTTCAAACAAGAATAAAAAAGATAGATGAATGATCCTAATTATGTCTACCAAAATCACTTCCCTTATGATATCTTGTATAAAATTGTATTTCTTAGTAGTTGTACCATCTACTTCTTTGAAAATCCAGATATTTTAACATAATATATCACATATATTTTAAAGTTGAGTTTGAGTTTGAGAAGAAAAAGTTTAAATCTACCTTTAAAGTATCTGTACCTTCTTTTTCAAGAGACTGAGACTTTCCTTCTTGAGAGTTCGAACTCAGAAGTGAGCACCTGAGCTTTAGGAACTGATACTATCTATCTGCCTGGCTGGCTGCATTGATTCCTTGTATTGTATTAGTAGTTGTTTGTGGACTTAAACCCCTAAAACAGTGGAAGATATAAGGCCAGCCAAAACAAACTTATACTCAAATACAATCAAATTTATAGACATTTCACAAAGTCTGAAACAGATAACCCATTCTTACTAATACAAAAAAAGTGTCACATCATTATAGACCTATCCATTATTTTTCAGATAAATAACTTTTATTTGAACTCCTAATATATACTCTGTCAAGGCACAGTACTTAAAATTGTGAGAAATTTACTTATTTTAAAAAGAGGTAGGAACCCCTCCCTACCTCAGTACCAATGCTTGTCAAAACCAAAAGTCACAATAATTGAAAATTGTGGATCAGGGTGGGGAAACATAAGTTTTGCCAATATTTTTAGTTTCTTTACTTTAAATAAAAGAGAAAAGGAATAAAAACAAGACTTTTACTTTTTAAGCTGTCCAAAATACAATCATTTAATAAAGTTGCATAAAATATACAAAGTCAACAAAGTGGCTATAGTTCATGGTGGCCAAGACATGGAAACAACCAAAATGCCTTTTAACAGATGACTGGATAAAGAAGATGTGGTACATATATACTATGGAATACTACTCAGCCATAAGAAATGATGACATGGGATCATTTATGACAACATGGATGGACTTTGATAACATTATACTGAGTGAAATAAGTAAATCAGAAAAAACTAAGAACTGTATGATTCCATACATAAGTGGGACACAAAAATGAGACTCAGGGACATGGACAAGAGTGTGGTGATTACCAGGGGGAGGGGAAGAGAGGAGAAGAAGGGAGTAAGGGAGGGGGAAGGGCTTAAAGTAAAACAAAATATATATAAGGTGACAGAGGATGATTTGACTTTGGGTGATGGGTATATAGCATAATTGACTGTCCAAATGATATGAAGATGTTTTATCAAAATCTATGTACTCTCTTGTTGACCTATGCCACCCTGTTAAATTGAATTGTCTAAATAAAAATAAATTTAGAAAAAGAAAGGAAACTCTAAATAATAAAAAAAAGAAACATAACTATAATTCTAAGGTATTTACATACTTTTCCTTTTAAAATTCTCCAGAAAAATTCACTTTATATAACTTTCAAATTTATAAATTTCATACCTCTAACAGTAAATTAGAAATGCATGCTATTTTTGAAAGCATATCAGGTTTCTGGTCTTTTTTTTAATGTTATGACTTTATGGGTAACATAATGACAGGCAGTGCAACATCAACATCTAAACAGTAAGAATAAAGATCTTTCCATATTCATCTTTTCACATTCACCAGAAATCAGATTTTAATACAAGTGAATCTATCAGTGGTGAATAAGGGGGATGACATTCCTTTAAAATACATGTTTTGAAACAAAACAGTTTTCAATGAAACAAACTGTTAAAGTCATCCCTGTTGTTTCTTTGTCTCTCTTCCACATTAGTTTCTTTGCTTATTTTTTATGATTTCACAATGTCTATATAAAGCTGTAAATTATGCTATGAAATATTTTTAAACAAAGTAGAAATCTTCCACAATGCTTTGTACTTTCCTTGCTTGTCTCCCTTATTCATGTTGGCCATTGAATGACTGAAATAACATACTGCCCTTCAGGAAACCCCAGGATCAATAGAAACAGGAAGAATAACAGATATGGTTATTAGCAGTATTGAGGTACCTCCCAGAAGTAATCCTAGCAAACCAATGACCTACTGGGAGGACAGAAAAACATATATCCCACAGGTAAAGTGGAATATACTTCTTCAAACCAACACAGTGAGTCCCCAAACAAAACAAAATAAATAGACAAATTGCCTTCTGCTAGAAACAATATAGGGAAGTTTATAAGGTTTATATATGGCAAAGAAAATTAAGCTGCTTCCCATAGAAAACAAAAACAAGAGTAGCGATAATATGGCAGATAAAAATAAGGGGAAAAAATCATCTCATGGACTTGTTAAGCTAAACAACAGCCTATACAATGAATCTTAAACATTAATATATACCTACAACAGTTTTTATTATGAATTTTATGAATTAATGAATTTCAAATGTAACTTACCTGTTCCTAACCTATTAAACACCCTAGTTAACATGGATTGTTTTGGAGAATCATGGCCCAATTTGACACTATTCACTCATTCAAGCACTTATTAATGCTGCTATACTCCAAAATCTAAGTACATATAGAAAGTTATGTGTACTTGGGGTGGTGAACACATAGTACAGTGCACAGAGATGTGCTGCAGAACTGTGCACCTGAAATCTGTATAATTTTGTTCATTAGTGTCACCCCCAAAATTCAATAAATTGGAAAAGAATGTTATATGTACTTACTCTCTCCATAGCTATAAATTTTCATTGATTTAGCAATATAATACTATACAGTATCTCTCTGCATGTATTTTACTATTTGACATTTCAAAAATCTTAAGAAAGGTCTCTTTTGCTAGGTGGTAAGCCCATGGGAATAGGGACTGTGTCTACTTTGTTCACTGCTCCACCCCTGTGCCAGCCCTCCTGATACATAAAGCCTCTGCTACCTGCTTTGATACACTTTTTATATCTCTATAAGTTGCTGTCTTATTGTAATTTGTTTTGAAATATAAAGTGAATAAATGTAGCATTAAATGCCCTTTCTATAACTACAGATTCAGTTACATTAAGATAAGAAATGACAAATACTTATGAGATAATATTTTATTCTAATCATTCATTTATGTAAACACCAAACATGACTGAAACATCCCAAGTCAGGCAGCATGCTGGCCACCGTGAATGAAACAGACAAATAGACTAAGCATATTCCCCGAGGAAGCTCACAAATAATTAGAACTACCATCTCACTACAAACATCTAATACACAGGGACATTACAGAGAGACACAAAGGATGTTACAGGATCACAGCAAAGAAGGCACGTAATTCCCTGCAGTGGTTTCTATAGACATATTTTCTCAAATAATAAAAAGATTATTTGTAAAAAAAAAAAAAAAGTCTTAAGGTGTGAATAAAAGTATTCTTCTTCTATTATTTTCTTTACAATTTATCACATGTTTATATATCATTTTTTAAAAGTATCCCATCAGTACATAATCCTTTCTAAATGTTATAAACACTATCTTAGGAAAGAATTCAAAAATCAGCCACATGTTACCAACAATTATGATTTAAACCTATCATTTTACCTGAATATTTCAAAGACTTGAAACATTTCCAATTCCCCAGACTATGGCATTCTGTTATTTATTGTACATCTATTATTTGACAGACCCCAGAGAAGAACAAACCTAATTCTCTGCACTCAAAGAACTCATTATAATAATGTGATTTCATTACCATTATACTATAGCAATAATACATTTTGGATCTATCTTTGCTTTAGGATCATTAATGAATCTTCCATTTATAACACAGAACTAAAATTATAATCACTGTGTATGTTTTTCATTAAAAATTTGGTAGCATATATTAATACTCTTCCTAAATATTTTTGAAATAAATGAAATTAAAAGTAAATTGTTGAATAAAACAACTCTATGTTAAGCTGTAGCAGAAAAGAAATCTAGTAAATATGAATCAACCCCACATAAAAGCATTGCTTATGATTTCAGAGTGAAATAAAAATACTCAAATGGGAAGGAAATAAAAGCTAGTCCAATAAACTTTACAAGTAAATGGGTATCAGATGAACTTGGTTTACACTCAGGATAAAAATATTAGGGCCAAGCCCTGGCCGGTTGGCTCAGTGGTGGAGCGTCGGCCTGGCGTGCAGAAGTCCTGGGTTCGATTCCCGGCCAGGGCACACAGGAGAAGAGCCCATCTGTTTCTCCACCCCTCCCCCTCTCCTTCCTCTCTGTCTCTCTCTTCCCCTTCCACAGCGAGGCTTCATTGGAGCAAAGATGGCCCAGGCGCTGGGGATGGCTCCTTGGCCTCTGCCCCAGGCGCTGGAGTGGCTCTGGTCGCAACAGAGCGACGCCCCAGAGGGGCAGACCATCACCCCCTGGTGGGCAGAGCGTCACCCCCTGGTGGGCGTGCCGGGTGGACCCCGGTCAGGCGCATGCGGGAGTCTGACTGTCTCTCCCCATTTCCAGCTTCAGAAAAATACAATATATATATATATATATTAGGGCCAAGCTAGATATCTCCCAGTCATATAGCAAAAATAATTGTTCAACAGTAAAATCTCTATATTCTCTTATAAATTCCTAATTATGAAATCTTCCTGCAACACTTCTGATTTTATTCCTCTTTGGAAAATCAGCAGGTACACATACTTTATAGCATCTGTAAATAACAAAGAAAAAACAAACACAGCTTTGTTTGGAAATCATTCCTAGATTTTCTGTCGTTGATTCTCCAGGATGCAACAATGCCTACAAACATATTAGAACTGCAACAATGCCTACAAACATATTAGAAACTACACTGCACTTTCTTTTTCTAAAGTTAATAATGTAAACTGTGCTTAAGAATCTTAGTATTTTAAAATAAAAAATATATAGAAAATTACATAGAGAGTACTGAAGATGACAGCGGAGTAGGCAGATGCACAGACACCCAGCTCTCACCACCAAACTGGAATACAAATCAATTTAGAAAAAATCAGCGTGAAAAACCAACTCTGGACTATACAGCTCTCAAAAACCAAGGAGCAAAGAAGAAGCCACAACAAACCTGGTAGGGAGCACCTGAATCTCCTCTGCTTATAGGAATGGAGGAGGAGGGTAAGGCTGAGAGCCCAGAGGGGATCTCACTCCAGGGAAAAGAGCAATAAATACTGCTCACAGCTACTTGCCTGGTGACCAGGAAGCGAGGTGTGCTGAAAAGACCAGCTTATTTTCCAAGTGAAAAGGAAAGAGAGAGGGACAGACTGTGAGGGGCTAAGGAATGCAGGAGACGATCTAAAAAGAGCTGACTCATCCATGTGGAGGCGGCCATAGCTGAGAGAGGGACTGATCCTTCCCCACAAAACAGTAATGAATTACTTCCAGATCAGAAATCTCCAGACATCTCTCCAGCTCCAATCAGCACAACAAGGCACAGCTGAAAACAAGAAGTGGAGAGGAGGGGCAATAACTCAGATCTCCATGGAGATCTGAGATATACCTCCCCATACTGAAGCTGAGAAAATACCCTGCCCCCAGAGAGATTAGTAGGTGGAAGAGGCCTTCAGAGTCTCAGGTGACACCCATCCCATTCCTGGATACACTTTCAAGGAAGCCCCCTGCTGAGATCAGTAAACAAGACTATCACCTGTTAAGAAAACAAAAAAATCAAGACTTCAAACCTGCCCAAATCCGAAAGTGGATTACAAATAATAGCTGATACCAATCCAAGAAGACCTAGAAATAACACAACTGAAAACTGGAGGTAGACAACACCATGCCTAGACTAAACCAACTCTACAAACAAAACACCCAAACATAGACAATGAGAAGACAAAAAAGAGCAATCCAAATGAAACTAAAAGAGAAATCTTCAGGAGATGAACTGAGTGATATGGAAAAAAATCAAACTTCCAGATGCGGAGTTCAAAATAATGATTATAAGGATGCTTAGGGATCTTAGAACAACAATGGATGGTCATTATGAACACTTAAATAAAGAAATAGCAAGTATAAAAAAGAATCAGATGGAGATGACCAATACAATATCAGAAATAAAGACCATAATGTAAGAAATTAAAAACAGTATAGATAGAACTGAGGATCGAATTAGCAAGTTGGAGGACAACTAGAATGAAGGCATGAAAGCAGAGAAGAAAAAAGAAAAGAGACTGAAAAAGTCTGAGGAAACTCTCAGAGAGCTCTGTCACAACATGAAGAGAAATAACATCGGCATCATAGGGGTTCCTGAAGAAGAAGAAAAAGAACAAGGGATAAAGACTTTGTTCAATCATATCATAGCTGAAAACTTCCCTAAATTAACGCAGGAGAAACTCTCACAAGTACAACAAGCACAAAGGACTCCATTAAAGAGAAACCCAAAGAAACCTACACCAAGACACATCATAATTAAAATACCAAAGTTAAGTGATAAAGAGAAAATATTAAAAGCTGCTAGAGAAAAAAAAGCTATCACCTTCAAAGGAGTCGCCATAAGCATGACATCAGACTTCTCAACAGAAACACTTGAGGCCAGAAGGGAATGGCAAGAAATATTCAAAGTGATGCAGAACAAGAACCTACAACCAAGACTCCTTTATCCAGCAAGATTATCATTTAAAATCGAAGGAGAAATAAAAAGCTTCCCAGACAAAAAACAACTCAAGGAATTCATTACAACCAAACCAATGCTGCAGGAAATGTTAAGGGGCCTGTTGTAAACAGATCAAAGTGGGAAAAGAATATAGCAAAAAAGGAATACAGCTTTAAAGAATAAAATGGCAATAAACAACTATATATCAATAATAACTTTAAATGTAAATGGATTAAATGATCCAGTCAAAAGACATAGGGTAGCTGTGTGGATAAGAAAACAGGACCCATATATATGCTGTCTACAAGAGACACACCTTAGAACAAAAGATACCCATAGATTGAAGTAACATTTCATGCAAATGGAAATGAAAAAAAAACTGGGGTAACAATACTTATATCAGACAAATTGGACTTTAATACAAAGGATATAGTAAGAGATAAAGAAGGCCACTACATAATGATAAAGGGAGTAATCCAACAGAAAGATATAACTATTATAAATATCTATGCATCTAATATAGGAGCACCTAAATATAAAAAGCAGACTTTGATGGATTTAAAAGGCGAGATCAACAGCAATACTATAATCATAGGAGATTTCAATACCCCACTAACATCACTAGATAGATCCTCAAGAAAGAAAATTAACAAAGAAACAGCAGACTTATTGGACACACTAGATCAATTCGATTTAATAGATATCTTCAGAACCTTTCACCCTAAGGCAGCAGAATATACATTCTTTTCTAGTGCTCATGGTACATTCTCTAGGATAGACCACATGTTAGGGCACAAAAGTGGTCTCAACAAACTTAAAAAGATTGAAATCATATCAAGCCCTTTCTCTGATCACAATGGCATGAAACTAGAAATGAACCACAACAGAAAAGCTCAAAAATTCTCAAACACATGGAAACTAAATAGCAGGTTGTTAAATAAAAAAAGAATTAAGAATGAGATTAAAGAAGAAATTAAAAAATTCCTAGAAACGAATAACAATGAGCATACACCAACTCGAAATTTATGGGACACAGCAAAAGCAGTACTGAGAGGGAAGTTCATAGCACTACAGGCACACTTTAAGAAGCTAGAGAAAGCTCAAATAAAAAACTTAACCCTGCATCTAAAAGCACTAGAAAAATAACAGCAAGTAAAGCCCAAATGTAGTAGAAGGAAGGAAATAATAAAGATCAGAGCAGAAATAAATGACATAGAGGCTAAAGAAACAATACAGAGGATCAATGAAACTAGGAGCTGGTTCTTTGAAAAGGTAAACAAGATTGATGAACCTTTAACTAGAATCACCAAGAAAAAGAGAGAGAGGACTCAAATAAATAAAATTAGAAATGAGAGTGGAGAAATAACAACTGAGAAAACAGAAATACAAAATATTGTAAGAAAATACTATGAAGAACTGTATGCCAAAAAACTAGACAACCTAGATGAAATGGACAAATTCCTTGAAACATACAATCTTCCAAAAATCAATCTGGAAGAATCAGAAAACCTGAACAGACCGATTACAACAAATGAGATCGAAACAGTTATCAAAAAACTCCCAACAAAGAAAAGTCCAGGGCCTGATGGCTTCACAACTGAATTCTACCAAATATTCAAAGAAGAACTAACTCCTGTCTTTCTCAAGCTATTTCAAAAAATTCAAAAGGAAGGAAGACTTCCAAGCTCCTTTTATGAGGCAAGCATAATTCTGGTTCCAAAACCAGGGAAAGATAACACAAAGAAAGAAAATTATAGGCCAGTATCTCTGATGAATATAGATGCTAAAATCCTCCACAAAATATTAGCAAATCGGATCCAACAATATTTGGAAAAAATCATACACCATGATCAAGTGGGATTTATTCTGGGGAGGCAAGGCTGGTACAATATTCATAAATCAATCAATGTGATTCATCACATAAACAAAAAGAAGGAGAAAAACCATATGATAATTTCAATAGATGCAGAAAAAGCATTTGATAAAATCCAGCACCCATTCATGATCACAACTCTCAGCAATGTGGGAATACAGGTAACATACCTCAACATGATAAAAGCTATCTATGAGAAACCCACAGCCAACATCATACTCAATGGGCAAAAATTAAAAGCAATTACCTTAAGATCAGGAACAAGGCAGGGGTGCCCCCTTTCACCACTCTTATTCAACATAGTCCTGGAAGTCCTAGCCACAGCAATCAGACAAGAAGAAGAAATAAAAGCATTCAAGTTGGAAAAGAAGAAGTAAAACTATCATTATTTGCAGATGATATGATATTGTATATAGAAAACCCTAAAGTCTCAGTCAAAAAACTACTGGACCTGATAAATGAATTCAGCAAAGTGGCAGGATATAAAATCAATACTCAGAAATCAGAGGCATTTGTATATGCCAACAATGAACAGTCAGAAAGAGAAATTAAGGAAACAATCCCCTTCACTATTACACCCCAAAAAATAAAGTAGCTAGGAGTAAACTTAACCAAGGAGACTAAAGACTTGTACTTGGAAAATTACAAAGCATTGATAAAAGAAATCAAGGAAGATACAAACAAGTGGAAGCATATACCGTACTCATGGTTAGGAAGAATAAACATCATTAAAATCTCTATATTACCCAAAGCAATCTATAAATTCAATGCAATACCAATTAAAATACCAATGACATACTTCAAAGATACAAATCACATATTCCAAAAATTTATATGGAACCAAAAAAGAACATGAATAGCCTCAGCAATCTTAAAAAAGAAGAATAAAGTGGGAGGTATCACACTTCCTAATATCAAGTTATACTACAAGGCCATTGAACTCAAAACAGCCTGGTACTGGCATAAGAACAGGCATATAGATCAATGGAACAGAACAGAGAACCCAGAAATAAACCCACAGCTTTATGGACAACTGATATTTGACAAAGGAGGTAAGGAAATACAATGGAGTAAAGACAGCCTCTTTAACAAATGTTGTTGGGAAAATTGGTCAGCTACCTGCAAAGAATGAAACTACATCACCAGCTTACACCACACACAAAAATAAACTCAAAATGGATAAAAGAATTAAATGTAGGCCGTGAAACCATAAGCATCTTAGAAGAAAACATAGGCAGTAAGCTCTCTGACATCTCTCGCAGCAATATCTTTGCTGATTTATCTCCACGGGGAAGTGAAATAAAAGACAGGATAAACAAATGGGACTATATCAAACTAAAAAGCTTTTGCACAGCTAAAGACAATAAGAACAGAATAAAAAGACAAACTACACAATGGGAGAATATATTTGACAATACGTCTGATAAGGGGTTAATAACCAAAATTTATAAAGAACTTGTAAATCTCAACACCAGGAAGACAAACAATCCAATCAAAAAATGGGAAAAAGAAATGAATAGACACTTCTCCAAAGAGGACATACAGATGGCCAATAGGCATATGAAAAAATGCTGAACATCACTAATCATTAGAGAAATGCAAATTAAAACCACAATGAGATATCACCGCACACCAGCCAGAATGGCGCTCATCAACAAAACAACACAGAGTAAGTGCTGGCAAGGATGTGGAGAAAAGGGAACCCTCCTGCACTGATGGTGGGAATGCAGACTGGTGCATCCACTGTGGAAAACAGTATGGAATTCCTCAAGAAATTAAAAATTGAACTGCCTTTTGACCGAGCTATCCCACTTTTAAGAATATATCCCAAGAACACCATAGAACGGTTCCAAAAGGAGAAATGCACCCCCATGTTTGTGGCAGCATTGTTCACAATAGTGAAGATCTGGAAACAGCCCAAGTGTCTGTCAGAGGACGAGTGGATTAAAAAGCTTTGGTACATATATACTATGGAATACTACTCATCCTTAAGAAATGATGACATTGGATCATTTACAATAACATGGATGGACCTTGATAACATTATACGGAGTGAAATAAGTAAATCAGAAAAAACTAAGAACTATATGAATCCATATATAGATGGGACATAAAAATGAGACTCAGAGACATGAACAAGAATGTGATGGCAACGGGGGTGGGGGTGGGGGGAGGGAGGATGGGGTGAGGAAGGAGAGAGGGGGTGGGGGAGGGGAGGGGCACAAAGAAAACTAGATAGAAGGTGACAGAAGACAATTTGACTTTGGGGGAGGGGTATACAGCACAATCAAATGTCAAAATAATCTGGAAATGTTTTCTCTCAACATATGTACCCTGATTTATCAATGTCACTGCATTAAATTTAATAATAAAAAAATCACATAAAATAAATTTATGGTGTTACAAAATTTTATAAAACAAAACACTTATAAAGTAACCATGATAGTAGTCAGTCAAAAGAAATTTTCCCTAAAGGAACTCTTCCTTGATTCCTACCCCCCCCCCTTTTTTAAACAGTTCTCCCTGATACCATCAACTCTAAAATTGCATTTGTGGTTCTCCTAAAAATATTTTTAATGTATATCACCTAGCCAAGGATAGCCCACAGCCCTTCTTTAATAATTTATTTTAAATCACATTTTCATTTTTGCACAGAATCTTTTGCTATTTTATCTTGTATTTCCTTTAATTCACAAAAAAGTTTACTTGTGGAACTGAATTCAGTGAAGAGAACATTTACCCCTATCATTGAAAGTACTCTTATTTTCATGTTCTTAAGGAACATTAAAGTTCTTATGATATGTAACCAAAATCAGTAAAAAGAGTAGAATATAATATTTCTATATATATTTAAAATCTTATGTGCAATATCATTTACATAATTCTTATGATTACTCTTCATGAAATAAATAATTACTACTTAATTTTTATAAATCTAAAATTTCACAAATCACGCTTAAAGATAAGAAATACCTTAATAGCTTGGAGTTGAGACAACTGTCTGACCCTAAGCTTCTTCAACAAGACTCAAACACTCATTTGTAATTTACTTTTAAAGTTATGATCTTATCTTTCAGGAAAAAAGAACAATTTCTTAAACACCAAAGGAAAAGATGTCCAAAGCATGATTCAAGAGCAGTGGTTGAAAAGAAAATGGACAATATAATAGCAAAATTACACATTAACTTACATAATCATGGAAGGCTTTTGCTTCACTTGAATGTTCACATGTTTCACGCCTTTCTGGAGCTGCACAGTAGAGATCCCAAAATACACTAGAAAAGTAATTAAAGTAACATTAAGAAAATCATGTAACACAAAATTATTACCTAACAATTGTAAAAATAGCAGACATTATATTTTACATAAAATGTGTTTTTTTCAGGACAAATATTTCCTCAAAAGACAAATTCAGGCAAGACTCTTCATGCAATAAAAGGGTATAATCCAGCCACTGTTCAGAAATGTTAATACAATTATTCTAAAAAAAATAAAATAATTAAAAAGAAAATTAAAACTGTCATCCTGGGCCCTGGCCTGCTGGCTAAGTAGTAGAGCACCGGCCTGGCATGTGGATGTCTTGGGTTTGATTCCCAGCCAGGCCACACAAGAGAAGCGCCCATCTGCTTCTACACACTTCCCCTCTCCTTTCTATCTTTCTCTTCCCCACCCACAGCCAAGGCTCCAATGGAGCAAAGTTGACCTGGACACTGAGGATGGCTCCATGGCTTCCGCCTCAGGTGCTAAATATGGCTCCAGTTGCAATGAAGCAGAGGCCCCAGATGGGCAGAGGATTGCCCCCCAGTGGGCATCCTGGTTAGGGCGCATGCGGGGGTCTGTCTGTGCCTCCCCTCCTCTCATTAAATTAAAAAAAATTAAAAAAATAAATAACACTCACATCCTTGTCAGTTTACATGACAAACATATGATTAAAATAATTACAATGATTTGCACAACTTTCTTGTGATAAAAACAGTAAAAAGGCCCTGGCCGGTTGGCTCAGCGGTAGAGTGTCGGCCTGGCGTGCGGGGGACCCGGGTTCAATTCCCGGCCAGGCCACATAGGAGAAGCGCCCATTAGCTTCTCTACCCCCCCTCCTTCCTCTGTGTCTCTCTCTTCCCCTCCCGCAGCCAAGGCTCCATTGGAGCAAACATGGCCCGGGCACTGGGGATGGCTCCTTGGCCTCTGCCCCAGGTGCTAGAGTGGCTCTGGTCGCGCAGAGCAACACCCCGGAGGGGCAGAGCATCGCCCCCTGGTGGGCAGAGCATCGCCCCTGGTGGGCGTGCCGGGTGGATCCTGGTCGGGCGCATGCAGGAATCTGTCTGACTGTCTCTCCCCGTTTCCACTTCAGAAAAAATACAAAAAAGAAAAAAAACAATAAAAAAAATTCTAATTTAATCATTAAAGAACAAAGAGGTTCATTAGTTTTTTTACAATAATTTTGTTTTCCAACTCACAGGCCAATACCTTAACCATTAAATCAAATTGGTCAAACAAATATGTTTTCTTAAAATTTCCCTCTGTTTTCCCTTGCAATTTCCAAAGACTATTGTTAAAGGAGGTCCCTGTGCTGAGGGTAACATCAACAATGGTATAGTAAAACTTGGTGAATTAAACCTGGTCTCTTTCCATTTGAATCAGATGTCTCAGATAGTATGTTGCAATTATTTCTACTTTTATGTTCTTAAGAAACTTCAAAGCTCTTAAAATCAAAGTTGTATGATAGTAGTCCTTATAAAGTATATTTAAACATACAATATTACATGCAATATTATGACAAACAACCAATATCACTTATTTCCTAACTTCCAGCAAATATCATAAAATCTCTCTTTAAAACTATTCCAGTAGTACTTTTAAAAGTTGTCTGCAGAGTAATAGTGCGGTAGGAAGCGATACCAATAAATCTCCCCCAAAACTCAACAAGATCTTCAACCAGAAACAGAAAAACCTATCCTTGGAGCCTCCAGATGTTTCGCAATACACCCGAAGGTATGGTCGTGCGAAAAATTGGCTAAATATATAATCAAACCTCGAAGGAAATAGGGAGTAAGAAATGCTCCGCCTTCCTCACTAACCTAAACAGGGCGGCTATCATTGGGAACTGAGAATATAGAAACTAAGGCGGGCAAAGAAAGTGAATAGATCGAGGCCAAGTCACAAACGGCCGAACCAGGCTGTGGCACAGAAATCCAAGCCGAGGAAAAACTGTTCCATTCGCAACCCGGGCAATACAAGCTAACACTCGTGCCAAACCCAGACAAAGAAAGAAAAGCGGGGCAGACATTTTCCCCGATCTCCGGGCAGCGCGAGCAGATAGTGGGTGGGAGATTCCTTCCAAAGCCCTGGGAGTGGGCGCCTGTGTTATCCCACAAAGAGGCAGAGTCAGAGGCCTTTGTGTGGGCCGAAAGCGGAATCTCCAGGCTGCCCCAGCGCCCTGAGGGAGCCTCGCATGGGGAGGGAGCGAGAGTCAATTCCAATGCTAGAACTTTTCCGTGCGGGAGGAGGATTCACTCAGAGGGTGAGGTGGCCAGCCTGATATCCTGGTCTGCGCACATGGAGAGTGAGCAAGAGATTCCTCCGAGTGCCTCAGTAGTGGGCGCCCGTGTTACCCCACAGAGGGGCAGAGTCAGAGGCCTTTATGTGGGCCGAAGGCAGAATCTCTGGGCTGCCCCAGAGCCCAGGGAAAGCCGCGCACGAGGACGGAGCGAGAACCAATTCCAACACCGGAACTTTTCCGTGCGGGTGGGGGTTTCACACAGAGGGTGAGGCGGCCGGCCTGATATCCAGGTCTGCACGCACAAATAGTGAGTGAGAGATTCCTATGAGTGCCTCGGCAGTACGCGCCCGTATTACGAGACAGACTGTCAGAGCCAGAGGTCTTTGAGTGGGCAGAAGCCCCGCCTGATTATGCTAGCAGCTCTGACGGACTGAGCTTAACCCAGAGCCCTGTGCTGAGTGGGAATAGAGTGGGAAGTTGCTAGCTCTTTGAGCCTCTTAGTATCCAGGCAGAGGCAGCAGTAACTCTATAGCTGTATTATCAAGCTAATTGAGGAAGGAAAGACTAGGAAAAAGGCTCCAGGAACACGGACTCTCTCACTGGTGGAGCCTATAAATGCTAATGATCCTCAACTGCCAACGAGACTGAAGCACAATACACGACATCGCCATAGAGACTTATCAACTGCAAAACTCTACCTGAGTGTGCCAAAGGGGCAGAACCCGGGGTACAGAGTCACCAACCAGGAAGAGGGAGAGAAAAGAAAAAGCAAGAAGATAACCTCTCAAAATCAACAATAATCTGCAGACTTTATAACCTGTCCCATTTTATTATATTTGTTCGTTTGTTTCTCTGATCTTCATTCTTGATATTTTTTTTTCCTACTCCAATTTGGTCATTTAACTCTCTGCCGGTCTTACTCTCTCCTCTCCTTGAACTACACTACCCATAAGTGTTACATCTCCCATTATCTTTTCTTTCCTCTTCCCTTAACTCTCTCTCTCTCTTTCCTCGTTTTTGTTTTTTCTTATTTTAGTGGTTCCCTCTTTTTTTTCTCTCTCTCTCTTTCTTTTCTCCCTCTATATTAGTTTCATCCTTTCTCCTCTATGTCTCCTCTCATTCAAACCTCAATAACGAACAATATCTTATTTGGGACTCAAACTTATATTTGTGGCATTTTGGGGTGGATTTTACTTCACCTTTTTAACACACTAGCAATGCTCCCATCCCTGGCTCTCCATTTTATCTAGTTTTTGTTCCACTAAACACAATAGTAATTTTTTAATTTCTCCCCCCATTTTCTATTTCCCTCTTATTCCTCTCATCATAACTCTTAGTCAACCAACACCTAAAAGCAAATCATTTTATTCATGACCCAAATATTTTTCTTATTTGCTTTTTGTGGGTACATACACCCTTATATTTATTTTTAATTTTTTGTCCCTTTATTACTTCTCCCCAATTCAGGCCCTCCATTACAAGCATTGTTTGTTCTATTTAGTACAATATAATTCACAGTTCACCACAACATTTCCTCAAGAAAGAGGGGAGAGGAGAGGAGAGGAAAGGAGGGAGGGGAATAATTTTCTTTTTTTTATTTTTTAAGTTTTTATTTTATTTTTTTTTATTTCATTATTAATTTTTTTAAAAAAAAACTCTTTGATTTTTTATTTTTTTTAACTTTTTATTCTTTTTTAAATCTCATTAATACTATCAACAAAACCACCCTCAGATGCCATTAAGGAAGAGAAAATCGAATATCATGGATACAAAAGAAAGAGAGGTAACACAGCTAGATGAGGAAAAATCTATGGAGAAAAAATTTAATATATTGGAAGCCTTGGAGCTAAATGACAGAGAATTTAAGACAGAAATCCTTAAAATCCTCCGAGATATACAAGAAAACACAGAAAGGCAATTTAGGGAGCTCAGAAAACAAGTCGACGAACACAAAGAATATATTTCCAAGGAAATTGAAACTATAAAAACAAATCAAACAGAGATAAAAACTTAATTCACGAGCTGAAAAACGAGGTAACAAGCTTAGCTAATAAAACAGGCCAGATAGAAGAGAGGATTAGTGAAATAGAAGACAAGCAACTTGAGGCACAACAGAGAGAAGAAAAAAGAGACTCAAAAATTTTAAAAAATGAGATAGCCCTACAAGAATTATCTGACTCCATCAAAAAGAATAACATAAGAATAATAGGTATATCAGAGAGAGAAGAGAAAATGGAATGGAGAACATACTCAAACAAATGATAGATGAGAACTTCCCAAGCCTGTGGAAAGAACTAAAGCCTCAAATTCAAGAAGCAAACAGAACTCCGAGTTTTCTTAACCCCAACGAACCTACTCCAAGGCATATCATAATGAAATTGGAACAAACAAACGGCAAAGAAAAAATTCGCAAGGCAGCCAGGGAAAAGAAGAATACAACATATAAAGAAAGGCCCATTAGATTATCATCAGATTTCTCAGCAGAAACTCTACAAGCTAGAAGAGAGTGGACCCCAATATTTAAAGTCCTGAAAGAGAGGAACTTTCAGCCATGAATACTATACCCATCAAAGCTATCCTTCAAATATGAAAGAGAAATAAAAACATTCACAGATACAGAAAAGATGAGGGAATTTATCATCAGAAATCCCCACTCCAAGAACTACTAAAGGGGGTTCCCCAATCAGATGCAAAGAACAACAACAAAAAAATAAAGCCACAAGTAAAAGCTCCAAGAAGAACACAATAAGACCAAATTAAAACTGTGACAACAACAAAAAGAAAGGGGGGGGGAGAGGATGAAGATTAACTGTGGCAAAGGATGATGAAGTGCAAAAGTACTCACAAAATAGTGCTCTACAATAAACAGGGTGGAACCTTTTTCATTACTTAAAGGTAACCACCATTGAAAAAACCACCACAGAAGCACATGAGATAAAAAAGATAGCAACAGAGGAAAGATGTATGGAATACAACCAAATAAAAACAAAAGATAGAAAAAAAAAAGAGAAGGATCAAACAAGACACAAAACTAACAGAAAGAAATCTATAAAATGGCAATAGGGAACTCACAAGTGTCAATACTTACACTAAATGTAAACAGATTAAACTCACCAATAAAAAGGCACAGAGTAGCAGAATGGATTAAAAAAGAAAATCCAACTGTATGCTGCCTACAGGAAACTCATCGAAGTAACAAGGATAAAAACAAATTCAAAGTGAAAGGCTGGAAAACAATACTCCAAGCAAATAACATCCAAAAAGAAGCAGGCGTAGCAATACTCATATCTGATAATGCTGACGACAAGACAGCAAAACTACTCAGAGACAAAAATGGCCATTTCATAATGGCTAAGGGCACACTGAATCAAGAAGACATAACAATTCTTAATATATATGCACCAAACCAAGGAGCACCAAAATATATAAGACAGCTACTTATTGACCTTAAAACAAAAACTGACAAAAATACAATCATACTTGGAGACCTCAATACACCGCTGACGGCTCTAGATCGGTCATCCAAACAGAGAATCAACAAAGATATAGTGGCCTTAAACAAAACACTAGAGCACCTGGATATGATAGAAATCTACAGGACATTTCATCCCAAAGTGACTGAGTATACATTTTTCTCCAGTGTACATGGATCATTCTCAAGAATTGACCATATGTTGGGCCACAAGAACAACATCAGCAAATTCAGAAAAATCGAAGTTGTACCAAGCATATTTTCTGATCAGAAAGCCTTGAAACTAGAATTCAACTGCAAAACACAGGAAAAAAATCCAACAAAAATGTGGAAACTAAACAACATACTTTTAAAAACTGAATGGGTCAAAGAAGAAATAAGTGCAGAGATCAAAAGATATATACAGACTAATGAAAATGACAATACGACATATCAGAATCTATGGGATGCAGCAAAAGCAGTGATAAGAGGGAAGTTCATATCACTTCAGGCATATATGAACAAACAAGAGAAAGCCCAAGTGAACCACTTAACTTCACACCTTAAGGAACTAGAAAAAGAAGAACAAAGACAACCCAAAACCAGCTGAAGAAAGGAGATAATAAAAATCAGAGCAGAAATAAATGAATTAGAGAACAGAAAAACTATAGAAAAAATTAATAGAACAAGGAGCTGGTTTTTTGGAAAGATCAACAAAATTGACAAACCCTTGGCAAGACTTACCAAGGAAAAAAGAGAAAGAACTCATATAAACAAAATCCAAAATGAAAGAGGAGAAATCACCATGGACACCGTAGATATACAAAGAATTATTGTAGAATACTATAAAAAACTTTATGCCACTAAATTCAACAACCTAGAAGAAATGGATAAATTCCTAGAACAACACAACCTTCCTAGACTGAGTCAAGAAGAAGCAGAAAGTCTAAACAGACCTATTATTAGAGAAGAAATAGAAAAAAACATTAAAAACCACCCCAAAAATAAAAGTCCAGGCCCTGACGGCTATACCAGCGAATTTTATCAAACATTCAAAGAAGACTTGGTTCCTATTCTACTGAAAGTCTTCCAAAAACTTGAAGAAGAAGCAATACTTCCAAACACATTTTATGAGGCCAACATAACCCTCATACCAAAACCAGGCAAGGATGGCACAAAAAAAGAAAACTACAGACCAATATCTCTAATGAATACAGATGCTAAAATACTAAACAAAATACTAGCAAATCGAATACAACAACATATTAAAAAGATAATACACCATGATCAAGTGGGATTCATCCCAGAATCTCAAGGATGGTTCAACATACGTAAAACGGTTAACGTAATACACCATATCAACAAAACAAAAAACAAAAACCATATGATCTTATCAATAGACGCAGAAAAGGCTTTCGATAAAATACAACACAATTTTATGTTTAAGACTATCAACAAAATGGGTATAGAAGAAAAATATCTCAACATGATAAAGGCCATATATGATAAACCATCAGCTAACATATTAAATAGCACTAAACTGAAGGCTTTCCCCCTTAAATCAGGAACAAGACAGGGTTGTCCACTCTCTCCACTCTTATTTAATGTGGTACTAGAGGTTCTAGCCAGAGCAATCAGACAAGACAAAGAAATAAAAGACATCCATATCGGAAAAGAAAAAATAAAGGTATCACTTTTTGCAGATGATATGATCCTATACATCGAAAACCCCAAAGAATCCACAAAAAGACTACTAGAAACAATAAGCCAGTACAGTAAGGTCCCAGGATACAAAATTAACATACAGAAGTCAATAGCCTTTTTATATGCCAACAATGAAACAATTGAGAACGAACTCAAAAGTTTAAACCCCTTCACGATTGCAACAAAAAAAATAAAATACTTAGGAATAAACGTAACAAAGAATGTAAAGGACTTATATAATGAAAACTATAAGCCATTGTTAAGGGAAATCGAAAAAGATATAATGAGATGGAAGAATATACCTTGTTCTTGGTTAGGAAGAATAAATATAATCAAGATGGCCATATTACCCAAAGCAATATACAAACTAAATGCAATTCCCATCAAAATTCCAATGACATTTTTTAAAGAAATGGAGTGCCCTGGCTGGTTGGCTCAGCGGTAGAGCGTCGGACTGGCGTGCGGGGTACCCAGGTTCGATTCCCGGCCAGGGCACATAGGAGAAGCGCCCATTTGCTTCTCCACCCCCCCTTCCTTCCTCTTTGTCTCTCTCCTCCCCTCCCGCAGCCAAGGCTCCATTGGAGCAAAGATGGCCCTGGCGCTGGTGATGGCCCCTTGGCCTCTACCCCAGGAGCTAGAGTGGCTCTGGTCTCAGCAGAGCGACGCCCCAGAGGGGCAGAGCATCGCCCCCTGGTGGGCAGAGTGTCGCCCCTGGTGGGCGTGCCGGGTGGATCCCGTTCGGGAGCATGCGGGAGTCTGTCTGACTGTCTCTCCCCGTTTCCAGCTTCAGAAAAATACAAAAAAAAAAAAAAAAAAAAAGAAATGGAGCAAAAAATCATCAGATTTATATGGAACTATAAAAAAACACGAATAGCCAAAGCAATCCTAAAGAAAAAGAATGAAGCTGGGGGCATTACAATACCTGACTTCAAACTATATTATAGGGCCATGACAATCAAAACAGCATGGTATTGGCAGAAAAATAGACATTCAGACCAATGGAACAGAATAGAAAACCCAGAAATAAAACCACATATATATAGTCAAATAATTTTTGAGAAAGGGGCCAAAAACACACAATGGAGAAAAGAAAGCCTCTTCAATAAATGGTGCTGGGAAAACTGGAAAGCCACATGCAAAAGAATGAAACTGGACTACAGTCTATCCCCCTGTACTAAAATTAACTCAAAATAGATCAAAGATCTAAACATAAGACCTGAAACAATTAAGTACATAGAAGAAGCATAGGTACTCAACTCATGGACGTGGGTTTTAAAGAGCATTTTATGAATTTGACTCCACAGGCAAGAGAAGTGAAGGCAAAAATTAATGAATGGGATTACATCAGACTAAGAAGTTTTTGCTCAGCAAGAGAAACTGATAACAAAAGAAACAGACAGCCAACTAAATGGGAAATGATATTTTCAAACAACAGCTCAGATAAGGGCCTAATATCCAAAATATACAAAGAACTCATAAAACTCAACAACAAACAAACAAACAATCCAATAAAAAAATGGAAAGAGGACATGAACAGACACTTCTCCCAGGAAGAAATACAAATGGCCAACTGATATATGAAAAGATGCTCATCTTCATTAGTTATTAGAGAAATGCAAATCAAAACTGCAATGAGATACCACCTCACACCTGTTCGATTAGCTATTATTAACAAGACAGGTAATAGCAAATGTTGGAGAGGCTGTGGAGAAAAAGGAACCCTCTTCCACTGTTGGTGGGAATGTAAAGTAGTACAACCATTATGGAAGAAAGTATGGTGGTTCCTCAAAAAACTGAAAATAGAATTACCTTATGACCCAGCAATCCCTCTACTGGGTATATACCCCCAAAACTCAGAAACTTGGTTACGTAAAGACACATGCAGCCCCATGTTCATTGCAGCATTATTCACAGTGGCCAGGACATGGAAACAACTAAAAAGCCCGTCAATAGATGACTGGATAAAGAAGATGTGGCACATATACACTATGGAATACTACTCAGCCATAAGAAATGATGACATCGGATAATTTACAGCAAAATGGTGGGATCTTGATAATATTATATGAAGTGAAATAAGTAAATCAGAAAAAAACAGGAACTGCATTATTCCATACGTAGGTGGGACATAAAAGTGAAACTAAGAGACTTTGATAAGAGTGTGGTGGTTACGGGGGGAGGGGCAGGGGCACAAAGAAAACTAGATAGAAGTTGACAGAGGACAATCTGACTTTGGGTGATGGGTATGCAACATAAGTGAACGACCAGATAACCTGGAGTTGTTATCTTTGAATATATGTATCCTGATTTATTGATGTCGCCCCATTAAAAATAATATTATTAGCCCTGGCCGGTTGGCTCAGCGGTAGAGCGTCGGCCTAGCGTGCGGAGGACCCGGGTTCGATTCCCGGCCAGGGCACATAGGAGAAGCGCCCATTTGCTTCTCCACCCCTCCGCCGCGCTTTCCTCTCTGTCTCTCTCTTCCCCTCCCGCAGCCAAGGCTCCATTGGAGCAAAAAGATGGCCCGGGCGCTGGGCATGGCTCTGTGGCCTCTGCCTCAGGCGCTAGAGTGGCTCTGGTCGCAATATGGCGACGCCCAGGATGGGCAGAGCATCGCCCTCTGGGGGGCAGAGCACCGCCCCTGGTGGGCGTGCCGGGTGGATCCCGGTCGGGCGCATGCGGGAGTCTGTCTGACTGTCTATCCCCGTTTCCAGCTTCAGAAAAATGAAGAAAAAAAAATAAATAATATTATTTAAAAAATAATAATAATAAAAAAAAAAAGTTGTCTGGAAAAAAATGACTGGAGGAAAAATAATAATTTATTACTGGAGTAAATTATTCATACACATATAATTAAGTTAAATATTTATCTTTGAATAATAGCATTGGTCTGCTTCTATTCCTAAATTACCCCTTTATGGATTTATTGGGAGGTTAAAGGTTTACATGATCAAGATAAGGCATAATAAAACAAGTTATTAAAATAGAATAACTTGATATATGACATTTCTAACAATCCTACATTACCTATACATGATCCCTTTGAATAAAGGTAAAAAAAATATGTCCTTTTAAAGACATTTACCCAAGGGAGGAATACACAGTTTTACAATAATAGTTATAGACTACCAGAGAGGAGATAAGCAAGGAAGTAGAGGCTGCAAACAGCACAATAAATCAACTAAATCTAATAGATACATAAGGAAAACTCTACCCAACAACAAAGGTGCATACATTCTTCTCAAGTGCACATGGGACATTGTCCAGTATAGATCATATGTTAGGGTATAACTTAAATCTGAAGAAATTGAAAAACATAAATATCATGCAAACTGTCTTCAACAACATAGGATAAAATTAGAAATCAGTAACAGAAGAAAACTAAAAAAATTTGAAGAAATATACATACTGCCAATAGATCAAAGAAATAATCACAAGGAAAATTAGAAATAGAAATACTTAAAGATGGAAAAAACAATAGCATACCAAAACCTATGGAATTCAACTAAAGCAGTGCTAAGAGGGAAATTAAAAGCTACATATACTTAAATTTAATAACAAGAATGGGATGTCAGAGAAATGGCACCATGAGGAGTGCTCCCGATACCTCTCCCTGAAACTTCAACAAATTCAACTAGAGATAGAAAAACAATCTCAGGAGCATCTGAAATACACATACATCAAACAAAGATATGATTGGGCGAAAAGGTGGCTGAATATAAATCCACTCTGAAGGAAATGAGATGGAGAACGGAGTATTCCACTTACCTCACTGACCTGAGCAAGGGCTGCTTTCACTTGGAACTGAGAGAAAGCGAGGGCTGGGAACACAAAAAAGCTGGGCTAGGGCAGAGACGTTCAAGCCAAGGAGAGAATGTGCCCACAGCTCAGCCCACGCGGAGCTAACATCAACGGCAGACGCTGTTAGAGGTGGGCGAGTGGTTGCCTTGTTTAATCCCGGTATCCCAGTCAGTGAGCGCGGGCAGTGCGCAAGTGGATCCACGTGGCGCTTCGGGCATGTGTGCCTGCATTCCTGGCCAGAGGGGCTGGGTTGGAGACTATCAGTAGTGATTGTCTGTGAGAGCTGTGACCAGAGTTTCTGAATAATCCCGGCTTCCCAAACAACAGTGCAAGGGAAATGAACGAAAGTTGGCTTCCCCACACCTGGACCTGTCTGGGCGCGGCACCTCCGCCAGCCATACAGGCTAACAGAGAACACTCCTGGGGAAGAGAACTGCGGAAGTGGTGGGGGTAAGGGCACACAGGCAGCTTTCAGACAGCCTCTGGAGAGCATACCTGTGGAGTGCTGAGGCATACTAGACATGCCCGGAGGCTCATAGAAAGACACCTGAAAGGCTATCGGCTCCCACTCTTTCCTGATTACGTAGGCAGTTCTGACTGGCAAATACTTACCCAGAATCCTGTGTTGAGTGGGAATAGAGGGGGATTTGGCAGTTCTTAGAGCCTCTTGCTCTCTAGGCAGTGGCTGGGGCAACTTCACAGCTGGATCCCCAGGCTGCTGGTTCAGGAAGGAGAGATTTTGGGGAAAAAGGACTCTTCCATTGTAGGAGCCTGCAAACGCTAACAAGCCCCGCCTATCAACAGGACTGAGGCCTAGTTTATGTCATCACCATAGCGACACAACACCAAATCTCTGCCTAAGAGAGTCACAAGGGCAGAACCTGTGGTACAGCGCCACCGGCCAAAAAGAGAGAGAAGAAAGAAAAAGGAAGAAGATAACTTCTCAAAACCAGGAAAAATGCATAGTCTTTATAACTTTTTCCATTTTTTTCTTGTAAATTTTATCTTTTTTTTCCTTTCACCTTGGTCATTTTATCCTCTTTCTGTTTTATTCTGTTTTCATTTTGAATGTTATTACCCATATGTGTTATATTTTACATTCTTCTTTTTTTATGAGTGTTACATTCCAAAAAAGTTAACTCAATTTTTTCTATCTCTTTTTGTTTCTTCTTTTCACTTTTCCTTTTTCTCTCATACAAATCTGACTCACAAATAAATTATTTTATTCTGGATTCAAATGTTTCTTTGTGACATTTTATGTACTTTTACTTTGCTTTTTATCTCTTTAGCATTTCCCCCAACTCTGGTACTCTATTCTATAGTTTTTGTGCCACTTAATACAAAAGAATTTACATTTTTCACAGTATTTTTTTTCTTTTTTCTCT
This sequence comes from Saccopteryx leptura, assembly GCF_036850995.1. Taxonomy (NCBI): domain Eukaryota; kingdom Metazoa; phylum Chordata; class Mammalia; order Chiroptera; family Emballonuridae; genus Saccopteryx; species Saccopteryx leptura. Next base: position 136,279,113 of record NC_089506.1, read on the forward strand.
TTCCTTTTCTTTTCTCTTTATTTCTCTCATTCAACCATCATTTACAAACAAATTATTGTATTCTTGATCCAAATTATGTCCTTGTGGCATTTTGTGGGTTCTTGCCTTGTTTTTTGTCTCTTTGTCACTCCCCCCAACACAGACGCTCTGTTCCACATATTTCTGTTCCACGTAGCACAATAAAATTTTCAGTTCTTCACTGAATTTTCTCAAAAAAAAATTTTATCAACTCGTATTAGTATTATTACAATACCACTCTCAAATGCCATTAAAGAAAAAGATATAGAATATCATGGATACAAAAGACAGTGATGTAGCTCAGATAGATAAGGAAAAATCTATAGAAAATAATTTCAATAGCTTAGAAACCCTGGAGTTAAATGACAGAGAATTTAAAATTGAAGTCCTAAAAATACTCAGGGATATACAAGAAATCACAGAAAGGCAATTTAAGAAGCTGAAAAAAACAATTCAATGAGCAGAAAGAATACTTCACCAAAGAAATTGAAACTATGAAAATGAATCAAACAGCCCTGGCCGGTTGGCTCAGCGGTACAGCGTCGGCCTAGCGTGCGGAGGACCCGGGTTCGATTCCCAGCCAGGGCACACAGGAGAGGCGCCCATTTGCTTCTCCTCCCCTCCGCCGTGCTTTCCTCTCTGTCTCTCTCTTCCCCTCCCGCAGCCAAGGCTCCATTGGAGCAAAGATGGCCCGGGCGCTGGGGATGGCTCTGTGGCCTCTGCCTCAGGCGCTAGAGTGGCTCTGGTCGCAACATGGCGATGCCCAGGATGGGCAGAGCATCGCCCCCTGGTGAGCAGAGCGTCGCCCCATGGTGGGCGTGCCGGGTGGATCCCAGTCGGGCGCATGCGGAAGTCTGTCTGACTGTCTCTCCCTGTTTCCAGCTTCAGAAAAATGAAAAAAAAAAAAAAAAGAAAATGAATCAAACAGAGATGAAAAACTCAATTCATGAACTGAAAAATGAGGTAACAAGCTTAGCCAATAGAACAGGCCAGATAGAGGAGAGAACTAGTGACATAGAAAACAGGCAGCTAGAGGTACTACAGAGAGAAGAGGAGACAGACTCACGAATTAAAAAAAATAAGAGAGCCCTACAGGAATTGTCGGACTCCATCAGAAAGAGCAACATAAGAGTAATAGGTATATCAGAAGGAGAAGAGAGAGAAAATGGAACAGAGAACCTATTCAAACAAATAATAGACAACAACTTCCCAAGCCTGTGGAAAGAACTAAAGCCTCGAATTCAAGAAGAAAACAGAACACCGAGTTATCTTAATCCCTACTCCAAGGCACATCATAATGAAATTGACACAAAGCAATGACAAAAAAAAATTCTCAAGGCAGACAGGGAAAAGAAGAATACAGAATATAAAGGAAAGCCCATTAAATTATCAACAGATTTCTCAGCAGAAACTCTAAAAGATAAAAGAGAGTAGACCCCAATATTTAAAGTTCTGAAAGAGAGAAGCTTCCAGCCAAGAATACAATACCCATCAAAGTTATCCTTCAAATAAAAAGAAATAAAAACATTCACAGATACAGAAAAGATGAGGGAATTTATCACCAGAAAACCTCCACTTCAGGAAATAATAGAGGGAATTTTCTGACCAGACACAAAGAACAAAACAAAACAAAACTACAAGTAAAAGCTCCATCAAGATCGCAATAAAACAAGATTAATCTGTGACAAAGAAACAAAATAGGGGAGAGGACAAAGATTAACAGTAGCAAAGAAAGATGGAGTGCAGAAGCACTGATAAGATAATGTACTACAATGAATATGATATGTATGCTTTCCATTCCATTACTTAATGGTAACCACCCCTGAAAAAACCAACAGAAGTGCATGGCTTGAAAAAAGAAGGAACAGAGAAAAGAAGTATGGATTACAACCAAACAAAAACAAATGATAGAAAAATAAAAGAGGAGCACCAAACAAGATACAAAACTATCAGAAAGCAATATATGAAATGGCAATAGGAAGCCCTCAAATGTCAAAAATTACACTAAAACCATAAATGGATTGAACTCACCAATAAAAAGACATAGAGTAGCAGAATGAATTAAAAAAGAAAATCCAACTGTATGCTGCCTACAAGAAACACATCTAAGCTACAAGGATAAAAACAAATTCAAAGTGAAAGGTTGGAAAACAATACTCCAAGCAAATAACACCCCAAAAAAAGCATTTGTATGGCCCTGGCCGGTTGGCTCAGCAGTAGACTGTCGGCCTGGCGTGCAGGGGACCCGGGTTCGATTCCCGGCCAAGGCACATAGGAGAAGCGCCCATTTGCTTCTCCACCACCCCTCCTTCCTCTCTGTATCTCTCTTCCCCTCCTGCAGCCAAGGCTCCATTGGAGCAAAGATGGCCCAGGCGCTGGGGATGGCTCCTTGGCCTCTGCCCCAGGCACTCGAGTGGCTCTGGTCGTGGCAGAGCGATGCCCCGGAGGGACAGAGCATCGCCCCCTGGTGGGCAGAGCATCGCCCCTGGTGGGCGAGCCGGGTGGATCCCAGTCGGGCCATGCGGGAGTCTGTCTGACTGTCTCTCCCCGCTTCCAGCTTCAGAAAAAAAAGAAAGAAAAGAAAAGCAGTTGTAGCCATACTCATATCTAAAAATGCTGACTACAAGACAGCAAAGGTAATGAGAAACAAAGATGGATATTTCATAATGATAAAGGGGACATTGATTCAAAAAGACATAACAGTTTTTAATATATATGCACCAAACCAAGGACCACCAAAATATATGACAGCTACTGACTGACCTAAAAACAAAGACTGACAAAAATACAATCATACTTGGTGACCTCAATACACTGCTGACGGCTCTAGATTGTTCATTCAAACAGAAAATCAATAAAGAAATATTGGCCTTAAATGAAACACTAGAACAATTGGATATGATAGACATCTACAGGACATTTCATCCCAAAGTGCCAGAGTATGCATTTTTCTCTAGTGTACAAGAAATATTCTCAAGAATTGACCATATGTTGGGCCACAAAAATAACAAACAAATTCAGAAAGATTGAAATTATACCAAACATATTTTCTGATCATAAAGCCTTGAAACTAGAATTCAACTGCAAAAAAGAGGTAAACAAACCCACAAAAAATGTAGAAACTAAACAACATACTTTTTTAAAAATGAGTGGGTCAAAGAAGAAAAAAGTGCACAGATCAAAAGATACATCCAAGCAAACGAAAATAACAATACAACATATCAGAATCTCTGGGATGCAGCAAAAGCAGTAATCAGAGGGAAGTTCATATCACTGCAGGCCTATATGAACAAATAAGAGAGTGCCCAAGTAAAGCACTTAACTTCACATCTATAGGAACTAGAAAAAGAAGAACAAAGACAACACAAAACCAACAGAAGAAAGAAAATAATAAAAATCAGAGCAGAAATAAACAAAATAGGGAACAGAAAAACTATAGAAAAAATTAATAAAACAAGGAGATAAACAATTGAGAAGATCAGTTGAGAAGATCAACAAAACTGACAAACCCTTGGCAAGACTCACCAAGGACAAAAGAGAGAGGACACATATAAACAAAATCCAAAATGAAAGAGTAGAAATCATGACAGAAATCATAGATATAAAAACAATTATTGTAGAATACTATGAAAAACTATATGCCACCATATTTTACAATCTAGAAAAAAATGGATAAATTCCTAGAACAATACATTTTTTCTAGACTGAGTCATGAAGATGCAGAAAGTCTAAACAGAACCATAAGCAGGGAAGAAATAGAAACAACTATTAAAAACCTCCCAAAAAATAAAAGTCCAGGGACAAACGGCTATACTAGTGAACTCCATCAAACATTCAAAGAAGACTTGGTTCCTATTCTACTCAAGGTCTTCCAAAAAATTGAAGAAGAAGCAATACTTCCAAACACATTTTATGAGACCAACATAACCCTCATACCAAAACCTGGCAAACACAACACACACACACACAAACTACAGACAAATATCTATAATGAATACAGATGCTAAAATACTAAACAAAATACTAGCAAATCAAATACAACACATTAAAAAAATAATTCATCATGATAAAGTGGAATTCATCCCAGAATCACAAGGATGGTTCAACATACGTAAAACGGTTAAAGTAATACACCATATCAACAAAACAAAGAACAAAAACCATATGATCTTAATAGATGCAGAAAAGGCATTCAATAAAATGCTACATCATTTTATGTTTAAAACACTTAACAAAATGGGTATAGAAGTAAAATATCTCAACATAATAAAGGCCATTTATGATAAACCATCAGCTAACATCATATTAAATGGCATAAAACTGAGGACTTTTCCCCTAAAATCAGAAACAATGTTGTCCACTCTCTCCACTCTTATTCAATGTGGTGCTGGAAGTTATAACCAGAGCAATCAGACAAGAAAAAGAAATAAAAGTCATTCATATTGGGAAATAAGAAGTTAAGGTTTCACTTTTTTGCAGATGATATGATCCTATACATCAAAGACTCCACAAAAAGACTACTAGAAACAATAATCCAATACAGTAAGGTCAGAGGATACAAAATTAATATACAAAAGTCCATAGCCTTTCTATATGCCAACAATGAAACATCAGAAAACGATCTCAAAAAAACAATCCCCTTCATGGTTGCAACATAAAAAATAAAATACCTAGGAATAAACATAACAAAGAATGTAAAGGACTTATATAATGAAAACTATAAAGCATTGTTAAGGGAAATGAAAAAAGATATAATGAAATAGAAAAATATTCCTTTTTCTTGGATAGGAAGAATAAATATAGTCAAAATGACTGTATTACCCAAAGCAATATACAAATTTAATGCAATACCCATCAAAATTTCAATGTCATTTTTTAAAGAAATGGAACAAAAAATCATCAGGTTTATATGGAACTATAAAAAACCCCAAATAGCCAGAGCAATCCTAAGGGAAAAAAACAAAGCTGGGGGCATTACAATACCCGACTTAAAATTATATTATAGACCCACGATAATCAAAACAGCATGATATTGGCAGAAAAATAGAAACTCAGACCAATGAAATGAAATAGAAAGTCCAGAAATAAAACCACATGTATATGGTCAAATAATTTTTGATAAAGGGGCCAACAACAATGGAAAAAAGAAAGCCTCTTCAACAAATAGTGATGGGAAAACTGGAAAGCCAGATGGAAAAGAATGAAACGACTACAGTTTGTCCCCTTATACTAAAATTAATTCAAAATGGATCAAAGACCTAAATACAATACCTGAAACAATAAAGTACATAGAAGAAGACATAGGTACTAAACTCATGGACATTAGTTACAACGAGCACTTTGAATTTGGCTGCAAATGTAAAGGAAGTAAAGGCAAAGATAAATGAATGGGACTACATCAGACTAAGATGCTTCTGCACAGCAAAAGAAACTGACAACAAAACAAACAGCCAACTAAATGGGAGATGGTATTTTCAAAGAACAGCACAGATAAGGGCCTAATATCCAAAATATGTTATACAAAGAACTCATAAAACTCAACAACAAACAAGCAAACAATCCAATAAAAAATGGGAAGAGGACATGAACAGACACTTCTCCTAGGAAGAAATACAAATGACCAACAGGTATATGAAAAGATGCTCATCTTCATTAGCTATTAGAGAAATGCAAATTAAAACTACAATGAGATACCACCTCACACCTGTTACATTAGCTATTATCAATAAGACAGGTAATAACAAGTGTTGGAGAGGCTGTGGAGAAAAAGGAACCCTCATCCACTGTTGGTGGGAATGTAAAGTAGTACAACCACTATGGAAGAAAGTATGGTGGTCCTCAAAAAATTAAAAATAGAACTACCATATGACCCAGCAACTCCTCTACTGGGAATATACCCTCATAACTCAAAAACACTGGTACGTAAAGACACATGCAGCCCCATGTTCATTGCAGCATTGTTCACAGTGGCCAAAACATGGAAACAATGAAAAAGCCCTTCAATAGATGACAGGATAAAGAAGATGTGGTACATATACACTATGGAATACTACTCAGTCATAAGAAATGATGACATCGGATCATTTACAACAACATGGATGGACCTTGATAACATTATATGGAGTGAAATAAGTAAATCAGAAAAAACTAAGAACTATATGATTCTATACATAGGTGGGACATAAAAATGAGACTCAGGGACATGGACAGGAGTGTGGTGGTTACCAGGCGTGGGGAGGAAAGAAAGGGAGGATGTGGGGGAGGGGCACAAAGAAAACCAGATAGAAGGTGATGGAAGAGTATATGACTTTGGGTGATGGGTATGCAACATAATCAAATGTCAAAATAACCTGGAAATGTTTTCTCTGAACCTATGTTCCCTGATTGATTAATATCACCCCATTAAAATTAATAAAAATTAAAAATTAAAAAATTTAAAAAAATAAAAAGAATAATTTTAAATCAACAATATAACTTTAAAACTTAAGAAACTAGAAAGGAACAATTTAAACCTAAAGTTAGCAGAAGGAAACAAAGATTGAAGCAGCAATAAATGAAATAAAGAATAGAAAAACAATAAAAATAATTATCGAAAACAAAAAGTTGATTCTTTGAAACGATCAAACTTGACAAATCCTAAGGTAGATGGACTAAGAAAAAAAGAAAAAATGATTCAATTTACTAATGACTCCACCAAAAAACTGTTAGAATAAATGAATTCAATAAAGTTGCAAAACACAAAACACCGTTTAATCTCTATACACTAACAACAAATTTTTCAGAAAGAGAAATTAAGAAATACAATTGCATCAAAAATAATAAAATATCTAGGAATAAAAAACCATAAAGGTAAAAGGTCTATATACAGAAAACTGTAAGACACTTATGAAAGAAATCAAAGAAGTCACAAACAAATGGAAAGATACTCCACATGATGGATTAGCAGAATTAATGTTGTTAAAATGTTCATACTATCTAAAGCAACCTACAGATTCAATGCAATCCATATCAAAATTCCAATGGCTTTTTTCACAAGAAAAAACAACTCTAAAATGTGTATGAAACCACAATGAGCCTGAGTAGCCCACGCAATCTTGAGGAAGAACAAAGCCCGAGACATCACACTTCCTGATTTCAAACAAACTATGTTATAAAGCTATAGTAATTAATAGACTTTGACTTCTTTTCTCTACAACCTGAGATATTGGTGGTGAAGAAACTTTTCCATTCCTCTAATTCCTACGTCTGCTGAGCTTGAAACCAAAATATTATCCTTTAAATGTGGTGAATTCATCATGAACAATACAGTCTCTGTGTTCTTAAGTAGAAACAAGTGAAAAAAATCTATATTTTACAAATGAAAAAGATAGAGAAGCAAACTTGCAAAGTACTGAAATCTTTGCTCTTCTATCATTTATTATTAAAACTTTCCCCACAGAGGCCCTGGCCAGGTGGCTCAGTGAATAAATTATTGTCTTATTGTCCCAGACTGCCAAAGTCACATGTTCTATCCCTGGTCAGGGCAGATAAGAGAAGCAACCAATGAGTGCACAACTAAGTAGAACAGCAAAGTGGAACAATGGGTTGATGCTTCTCTCTCGCTCTCTCTCTCTCCTTTCTCCTTTTTCCCTCTCTCTCTCTTCCCCCCCCTCTCAAATCAATAAAAAAAAATTGTTTTTAATTTCCCCACATAAGTAAAAGGAAAACATAGGATTCTCAAAGTGAGAATTCTCATTCAAAAACTGTTTTTCTTCTACCCTGAGGATGTGCTTTGAAATGATTTAGATAGCTGTCAGTATTTCTGGGGAACATAGATAGCAAAGATGGTTGTCAGAGAAGTCTGTAAGACTGAGTAAACATACCAGATGTGTCCCAGAAGATGGGATGCTAGCAGAATTACATAACCTTTATGCCACTGGCCAGATTTTGGACTATCTGAAAATAAAACTGAAAAGAAGAAAACCCTTTGGGAAAAACATTTTTTCTTGAGAAGCAAGCCCTGTTATTACAAATTCAAGTTTTAATAACTGAAGAAATTATTTCTCTTTGGCCCCAAATTATATTATCAATAAATGAAGAAAACTATCCATTCATAAGACCAAAGAGGATTTTATATGAGATGTACACATACTGCTCCTCACCTTAGAACTTCCACGTACATATCCTTGTCTTATTCCTTAGTATTAATTAATAGTTTTTCAATGCAAGCATTACACTTTGTCCCACTATCATAAAATTCTCACAATACTCCTGGGTTAGTAATAAATTCATATTTTAAAGTATCAAAATAGCTTACATTTAATAAGCATGTACTAAATTTAAGCATTGTGTACTAAGCATTACATAGTCAGCACACAGCATTTAATCCTCTAATTTTGTTCCCATTTTTTAGATGAAGAAACTGATGCTTAGGAAGGCTAAATAACTTGCCTAAGGGTCACACAGTTAGTGGCAGAGCTTGGCTTGAACTTTTTAATTCATACATTATTTTGCCTCTCATGTGAGTAGGGTATTAAGAGTTATTTCAAGATGCCTTATGCTGATTATAGGCAGGTTTATACAGCTCTGGCAGTCTAAGCAGCATCTGCTATACAAGAATATGGTAGATACCTGTTCTAGATAAGACAGCAAGCACTTTGTTATCACACCTTTGACCCCGTATTCCACTCATTTCCTGAGTATCCTATGGCTACTACCCCTCATGCTACCAGCAGCTGCCAGTGATCCGTGGAGACCTCAGTATAGACCAGATTTAGGAGAGACAACTTTTCTGAGTCCCATTTATACCTACTGTCTGGAATTAGCCACTCATGATGTTCAAAAGAAAACTATAATTAATTTCTTATAAACAGTGGGCCACAAAATTCCATTCTGTGTTTAAGAAATAATATCTGTGGCAGAAACAAGCACTGTTACAATTCAGAAAATTTTTATTCTAGTTCTAAATTTGACCCTGACCAAATAGTTTTGTTCCTTAGTTTCTTTATATAAAAATAAAGAAATAGCTGTTATGTACTTTACAGGTTTTTTGTATAAATAGAGATGGTATATACAAAAGTACTTTTAAAAAAAGTATAAAGTCACTAAAAATATTCTAGGGAAGTCTCATAGGTAAAAAAAAAAAAAGTTTTCTTCTTACTAACTGAGTAGTTTGCCTCAATTTCCTTTTTATTCCTTTGCATTTAGTTAAAGATTCCATCAGTTTTTTACAATGTCTTCTCCCCAACAAATTTTCCTCTGTATTCTACCTCCCTTTCCTACTTTCCCAGACCTACGCACTTCCTCACTAAAGCCTGACCACCTCTGTTCTTTGCTTTCTCTCTTGCTAACACTTTTTATTCCCTTCTCACCATGATTATACTTCTTCTATCCTAGTTGTCATCTACCTACATTGTCTTATATTGCTGCTTAGTTTAACTTTTTTTTTAGAGAAAGAGAGAGAGGGAGAGGGACAGACAGGAAGAGAAGAGATGAGGAGATGAGAAGCATCAACTTGTAGTTATGGCACTTTAGTTGTTCATTGATTGCTTTCTCACACATTCTTTGACTGGGGGTTCTAACTGAGTCAGTGACCCCTTGCTCAAGCCAGTGACCCTGGGCTTCAAGCCAGCAATTATGGGGTCATATCTATGATTTCATGCTCAAGCTGGCAAGCCCACACTCAAGCTGGTAAGCCCACGCTTAAGCGGGCAACCTCAGTGTTTCAAACCTGGGTCCTAGTGTCCCTGGTTGATACTCTATCCACTGTGCCACTACCTGGTCAGGCCTGCTTAATTTAACTTAAATCAAATAAACAGCTATGTGATTCCTGTTACAGGCAAGATATACAAGATGAGTAATAACCAGCCTGCCAATTATAAATATTATGCCATTCTAGTAAGCCAAATGACTAATTTCATCGCTGTTGTTTTTAAATGGGTATTTGGTAATTCTTAGCTATTTCTAATGTCTTCAATTAGAACCTACATTCATTAGAGTGCTAACATACTGCAAGATTTGACCTTCTACAGCCAGTGGAAGAAACTGAATTCACATAATAATAATCTCAGTAACTAGTTTATTTTCTCTGCAATGTGATATATATTTAATTTCAGGTATAAATACATTGGCCCAACATTATGTCAAAAGGTGTTATATATATAATTAAATAAAAATAAGAAATTGTTTAAGCCATTAAAACTTTTAAAACTAAGTCTTTAAAAGTATGTATTTTTAAAATGCACAAATTGAAAAGGGCATTAATTTCAATGGAAAGAAGCTTCTTCGCATTCTTCTGAAATTCATGAAAGAGTTTGGAACTTCATTAAAGTGTACATCAAGATGTAAGTTTTCAAAGGGGTTATGATCAAGGTAAAGGTGACAAACACGGGAAGCATGGGCAGTGGCACAGCAATGGGTACCATGCAAACCGAGAGAAATCACAGTGATAATGGAAATCACCTCAGAAACAAGGAAAAACAGATCCAGAAAGCAAAAACACACACTCTCTCCCTTACTACAGGCAGAAATCCCCTCCTCCTCTCCAGGGCCTTTCTCTCTCCTCTTCCCTATACTTTAGTCTGCACTTTTGTGCATGTTTATTTCTGTTCATACATCTTCAACATCTGCTCCTCTCCACCTCAATCTATAGACATGCTCAAATCTGTTCTACTTTAAACTCTAAAATGTTAGGTTCTGTTCTATTGTTAATCCGAAAACTACTACACGTGCCAGCACACATTTCAACTACTCTCAGTTAACTTCAAACTGGACAGATGCACTACAGCAGCCATCTAAATGTCACTTTTACCATGCCAATGGGACTACTCCCCCAAGATCACCAAAGTTCACTGTCTGGAATTATTTATACTTGCTGCAGAATTAATCTCTCCTTCGAATGCCTTTCCTGGTTCCCATACATTATTCTTTCCTGATTACCCTTTCTCTCCAAATATTTTCCTTTGAGGATCCTCTTCATCCATCCACACTTAAATGTTAACATTCCCCAGGGTTCCATCCCCAGACCCTGCTCTTACATTTACACTGAGCAGTTTCAGTATTGCCAGTGCTGCTAATTCCCAAGCCATTATGAGCTGAGCCTGTCTCAGAGCTACAGGCCCAAATATCTGACCTCATAGAGGGCATCTCTATCTGAATATCATACAGGAATCTCAAAATTTTGCCTGTCTAAGTTAAATCGTGGTCTTTTTTCCAAAGCCTCTTGCTCTTTCTATATTTCCTTATTCAATCAATGGTATCAATGTTCATCCCACTGTTCCAATCCAAAACCTGAGAGCCCTCCTTTACCTCTAACTACTTCACTCAGTGTTCACTATCTGGGTCCATCACCTAAGCACTTTCCAACTGGACAGTTATAATTTTGCCATGTAATCAAGATTCTGCCTCTGTCTCAGCCCTCTTCAATTCATCCTCTGTTGATGACAAGTATGTGTAGAAAAGCACAAATCTAATCATGTAATGTACCTTGTTTAAACTCTTTAAGCTTTATTCCAAAATCTCTGATGTACTCCTAGACTTTATAAATTGGCCCGTCTTTGTCTCTAGCCTGGTGTTCTATCACTTCACAGTACTGTACCTATAATGCAGCTGGTCCAAGCTACCTGTCACTCCTTGAATGCACAAGCATCCCTTTCAAGACTTCATACTAACTATTCCTCCACCAAAATACTCTTCCCTCACATAACTTTCAGCTCTGACGTGAGTATTCCTCCTGTACTGCTATTATAACCATTACATATCTGTTATAATACTGTTAATTGTATTTAAGAACTGTACTTTTTGATAGCTAAGACCACAAAAACTAAAGTCTGACAGAAGCAAAAATAAAAAATATTCAGTGAATTGTTATCAACCATCTACAGTATGAGAATAGGTTAAAAATCATAAGAAAGGGAGTAAAAGGCACATAGGTGCCAAGAATAGACATAAAATCCTCACTTTGTTAGCCAACTAATCCAATAGGGACAGAGTTCTAAAACAGTTTCTTATGCCACTTTGTAGACCTAGTTGGAAACATACAAAAGGTAAAGGTGTCAACAGGTGAGGAAACTCAATTTCATTAAACAAAGAGTTAAGTATTTACATCCTAGATCTAGGTATTATAAATACATACTAAACAAAGTGAAAAACTGACTTTTATAATATTATGCATCACAAGAAATTGGTCTTCTATCCCAGAAAAGCAGTACAATAATAGTGCTTAACTGCAACCAACCGTTGTTCCAAATACAGGAACAACTCTGAACCAAAGGACTGCACCTGTTACTGCTACACATATGTGAGACAAACAAGGGAAACCCAAAACCACAACTGACCAAATGTGGTTCCATTAACCACCGAACTTCAAGGCATGTTTCCAGAAGAGAAATTAAAGAGATGAGGGCATTTAATAACGTACCAAGGAAACCATGTGCAAAGCACTAGAAGAGAGCTTTAGTTTCTTCTTTTAAATAAGATTCTGAGAGATAAGTGTATAAGGTACTGAAAAAGAAATGCAAAAAAATTAAAAAAGCTTAGCCTGTACATAAAATACTTGGACTACCAATTGTGCTTCAGAAAAGTCACATATCTAGGCACAGGTGCCAGAATGAAATTTATAAGTTCTAATATCAACTGGGCCTTAATACTGCCTGGCAATCTTTTTGTGTGTTACTGGGCAGATCTATCTCTGAGTCTACATAGAATTATTTCAACTTTTTTTTACTATTCTTTATTCTTCTAAAAATTCACTATCACCAACACCACCTTCAGTATCCTAAGGTTTAAAGTAGGTCATGAGGGTGGGGCTCTTATGATGGAATTAGGGCCCTTATAACAAGAGATGACAGACAGATAGTTAGCTGGCACCCACATACCGCCCCCCCACCCTGGCCCCTCTCTACTACATAAGAACACATAAGAAGGCAGCCATCTACAAGCCAGGAAGAGATTTCTCACCAGAAATACACCACACTGTCAGTTTGATCTTGGACTTCTAGTCTACAGAATTGTGAGAAAATAAATTTCAGTTGTTTAAGCCACTAAATCTAGGGTATTTCATTATGGCAACCCACACTGACTAATACAGAATCATACTTACAGTTGGAGATTCCACATCCTGGTCCTAACTCGAGCTTAATGCCAAGTAATATCTTTAAGTTAAAAAACACTAATGATGATTTTGAGTTTGTCCTATCTTTCAGAATATAATTGTAGAAAATGAAAGAGATTAAAAGAGAAACACGAAATCATAAACAGCTCTTGCGCGCACCTACTAAAATGTAGTATCTATCTGGTAAAAATAAAATAAAAGATACTTACCACCACCAAGAATGTAAGAATCCTGGTGGTTCCCCCAATGTGATGTTTTTTTCCCATCTTATCTAAAATGAATAAAAGAGATATTAAATACTTTCCTAATAACACTTTCCCTATAGCTATTACAAAGCAGTATTTTCCCATTTAAAATATTAAGATAATATATAAGATTTTAATTATTTTCATATTATTTACTTAAATTTTACAAGTACTCATTTCTTATAGTGATTTGTTGACTGAATAATCTCTGAGAGAAGATCGCACCATTATTTTCCTGAATTTGCTTCCCACTGTGCCAGAGTTTCAGAAGGTATTTTCAGCCTCTTAAGGTACATCAGAATCAGTTATTACCATATGAAACCAGATTACCAGAAATTTGCATGAGACTGGACTTAAATTACAGATCTAAAAAATGCTTTAAGGATTGAATTTTTGAAAAAATTCCTGATTTGAGTAAGAAGGCATATGACTTCCACAAAATAGGAGTTTACAAAAGATACTGATACTAACTTTCCAATTGTTTATATTTTATAAGTTGAAGTCCCATAATAAAAATTTTAAACTAAGTCAATATCTCCCTCAAAATTAAAATTCTAATTATTCTTTACAAATTAAATTTAGAAATTGAATAGTTGGACAGGTATTTATAGAGTAGCTTTTCTAAGCACTAAACAACAATAAACACAAAAGGTAAAAATCTTTGCATTCAGAGAGATTACATTTTAGGGAGGAAAATAGACTATAAACAGAGGACCCCCTCCCAACAAAATGAGACAGTATTTATATTAGAAGCAGAAGATGACAATTACTATGGAGAAAAACAAAGCAGTAAAGGGAGAAGAAAGACCACAGGAAAACAATAAGAAGTGAGTTGTAATTTTAATGAAGTTGATCCAGCCTCAAACACAATCTTTATGTATATGCCCTAGTGTTTTAGTTTAAATAACTAAAAATTATTTAACAATATCCCAATTATAAAAATATGTCCATAGGACCTTAACAATACTAGGAAGTAAACAACTATAATTATACATTCAAGGAATCCTTTCTATTACCTATTATGGTAGATGTTGGGACTTCTAATCCCTAAGGATGTAAGAAAGAATTTTAGAGTAGGCACTCAAAAGGTGCCCCTAAATGTGAAAAGAAAAGAAAGAGAAACTCTAAGGTAGAAATGGAAATACTTAAGAGCAATTTAAATCACTGAAACTGGCCGCATCTTTTAAGAGTTCTTAAGAACACAAATGTAAAGGAATGAAAACCTTCAAGTAGACAAGTCATTTCCTCTTAAAAAACAAAGACAGATTTTCTAAAGATTAGAAACTTTTATATGTGATAGCCATTTTTAAAAAGAGCTAAAAGGAGAAATTCTAGGAATTTATGATCTTGAATTTACAAAGACTAAATATGAATAATGATTCAAAATACGTTATATAAATGTAAGCTAGAGCCTTTCATTCTCCTAATAAAAAATAATTTTTATATCTATGCTACCTTTATCTGATGATTTCCACTGATCAATAGATAGTATATCATCTTGGTTCATGAAAAAATAAGAAATAGTACTTAATGAATCTTACGAAGAATAAACCTCTAATGTCCTACTAAAGTTATAATTTAATGAAAAGCCTGTATTTTATCTTTCAGTTTTTTCTCTTATCATTTTTTTCCTAGATGGTATCTTCTTGAAAAGGTATAATAAGGACCTCACACATGTGCTTTAGACAACAGTGACATTCCTAATCCCTGGAATCATCCTAATCACACAAACAACAAGTTTTTCAAAGTAGCGACTTTTCATTTCATCTCAGTTCATCTTGACTTTTCATACTACAGCTGTTAAAATAAAGCAGATAGCCCTCTTCTGTTACAAGGAGAACATGAGGTGACTTATGGAAGAGTTAAAGGGGCATGTCTAGGTCTCAGTGACAGACTCTGCTGGAGGTGGGATCAGACTCACAGTCAGAGCCCCTCTACAGCACAGCTCCCTCCTGCACTCAGACAACATCCATAACCATCATGTATTTTAGGAGATAAAGTACTCTAGGAAAATACCTATATGGTTTCTATTTGATATGGTCTTTTATCGGAGAAAGTAGGAAGGAAACACATTTGTATTTTAAACAGTGTTATATCTTATTATTCCTCCGAGACACGCAGAATGACACATACATCATCTTCCCATCCTCATAATTATCTTTACTATATAGTGAGTAAAGTTCATCTTTCTCACTTTGAATTGCAAAGCTGTGGCAGAAGAAGCTAAAACTTTGACCCATCATGTTGAATTTAACAAAAAAGCTACCCTTTTATACTTAATGAATAAACAATTAATCCTTTAGGTATTTCCAAAGAAGAGATGATTCTACATAGGAATATGTTTCCATAGCAATTGTTTTTCTCCAAACTAATTGCTACTATAGGTATTACTTGTTTAAAGAAAGTGTAAAATCACAGTCAGGAAAAAAGAACCCCCCAAAACCCCACAGAAAACCAAGGCATATTCATTGAGCATTGTTAAAAACAATCAAAATAGGAAAGAACCTGAAAAACATTCACCAACAGTGAATGCAAAATAACCTTTGATATTTACATACTATAAAATGGTATGCAATCCTTAAAAAGAATAAGAGATATCTACATAGTAAAATGGCCACGCTGGATTGGTCTTTCAAGTTGGAGATTTGGAAGGATGGAGAACAATACACATAGTATAAAACTTTTTCTGCTTTTTTTTTTTTAAAGATTGATATATATGCGTGCATTTGGGTATATTCATATTAAAGAAATCACGCCAAACTTACAACTGTGATTTTTCTTTTCTTTTTTTTTTCTTTTTCTTTTTTTTGTATTTGTCTGAAGTTGGAAACGGGGAGGCAGTCAGAAAGACTCCCGCATGCGCCCGACCAGGATCCACCCGGCACGCCCACCAGGGGCCGATGCTCTGCCCATCTGGGGTGTTGCTCTGTTGCATCCAGAGCCATTCTAGCACCTGAGGCAGAGGCCATAGAGCCATCCTCAGCGCCCGGGCCAACTTTGCTCCAATAGAGCCTTGGCTGTGGGAGGGGAAGAGACAGAGAGGAAGGAGAGGGGGAAGGGTGGAGAAGTAGATGGGCGCTTCTCCTGTGTGCCCTGGCCGGGAATCGAACCTGGGACTCCTGCACGCCAGGCCGACGCTCTACCACTGAGCCAACCAGCCAGGGCCACAACTATGATTTCTAGAAAAGAGTAAAGAAGGACTTTCACTTTAAAATCATATTTTACCTGTATAGTTTAATTTTTTTAGGTAAGATGCATTAATGATGGATGGGGTTCATGAATGGCTAGAAAATACCTCTAAATGTCAATACTCATTTTAGAAACAATTCTGCAATTTATGAGGAGGCATTTTCTACTGTACTGAGTTTCATGGGCTTTAGGCTTGTTTAAATATTTGAGTGTCATTGGCATCTATCAATTTCTCTCAAATCCCAGCCTAAAGTGTCCTAGGGCTTTTTCCTAGTTAATCATCCACTTCTCTTCCTTCTACCACTTATCCAGCAAAAAGTTGTATTCTCCTGTCACTTTCAGGTAAATCTCTAGGCCCGTTCCCACTGCATTTCAGGGTCTCATTTGTATTTATGCTATGTCCTTAACATATAATCTAGTCTTTTTCAGTATTTCTTCTTAAAAGAAAAAGACATTTTAAGATTTTATTTATTGATTTTAGAGAGAGGAGAGAAGGAGAAGGGGGGAGCAAAAGCATCAACTCATAATTGCTTCTTGTACATGCCTTGACTAGGCAACCTCAGTGTGCTATACACTGTGCTACCAAAAGTCAGGCTCAGCATTTCTATATAAATGCAAAACCAAATACTGAATCATATGGGAAGGGAGGGGTAAGACATGCCATATGCTTTATAAATGATAATTACAAATTACAAATGTACATACTATCTGATATAGCAATTCTTCCTCTAGAAATTTATCCTATATATAAAGTCATGTGTACAAAAAATATATATCCATCTATATAGATCTATACCTATATATCTATATGTTATCTCTCTATATACCTATATATACATATATCTATATGTTATATCTGTGTGTATACACACACACACAATCTACACTGACAAGATAACAATTTACATTGAAGTATTGTTTGTAATTTCAAAAAACTGAAATACCCTAAATGTCCATAAGTAGAGGGCTGATGAAACATAACATGGCACATTTCATAGAATGATACCCTAAAACCATAAAAAGACAACTATGAAGTCTCACAAATCAATATAAAATTATTGAAATCTAGCAAATGAAAAAAAAAAAACACCAAATCACTGAACAATGTGTATAAATAAACTAACGTGTATAAAGAAAGAAAAAATAAATAGCATATGCCTGTCTATACATGAACACATACACAAACATCTGCTTAACTTTTCATGATTACTTGCTTCCGGCAAGGTACACTGGTCACTTATCTATTACCTCTCAGCCTCACACCCACCCATCTATACTCCACTCTATGCTTGGTGCTGGGATGTTGGAAACTACATTTCCTGGGCTCCTTGCCAGCTAGTTTCCTGTTAGGTTCTGCAATCAGGAGACACTCTCAGGAGATCAAAAGGCAGGAGGAAGAAGAGAAGCTTCCTGCCCCTGGCTCCCAAGATGAAGCAGTTACTGGTGGCCCGCAGTAGCAGCAACAGTAGGTGTGGGGCAATTCTGGGGTCAGTGGCCCCTTTTTGGATATTCTAGCCTTCTCTTGAGGTGATCTAGACTCCCTCCAACTGCACCTCCAAAGTACAGCAGCACGTTTGAAACTCAGAGGTTCCAAATTCTCAGAGTATTCCTAAATCTTTTAATACCTTTTGATAATTAAAAAGAAATTAATACCATAAAAGGATAAAGCCAGTTCCAGTGTGAAAAACGTATATAACTTTGTATACATTCACTCCTGAGCCAAATTCCTGAGACTTCTAATTAAGATATAACCTGCTGAACCCACTAATTTTCTAACGGCTGCCATGTATGGGTGCATCTATGCACTAAATTAAATGTAAAAATAAAAGTGAAAATTTTTGCATTTAAATTTTTAAAATTAAAACAAATAGATTCCTTTCAGTAGCGGAGATGACGTCAGAGTAATGGCAGGGTAGGAAGCGATACTGATAAATCTCCCCCAAAACTCAACAAGATCTTCAACCAGAAACAGAAAAACCTATTCTTGGAGTCTCCAGATGTTTGGCAATACACCTGAAGGTATGTTCGAGCGAAAAATTGGCTAAATATATAACCAAACCCTGAAGGAAATAGGAAGTAGGAAATGCTCCGCCTTCCTCACTAACCTAAACAGGGCTGCTTTCACTGGGAACTGAGAATATAGACACTAAGGCGGGCAAAGGGGGTGAATAGATCCAGGCCGCGGCACAAACGGCGGAACCAGGCTGTGGCACGGAGATCCAAGCCGAGGAAAAACTGTTCTGTGGCAACCCGGGCAATACAAGCTAACACTCGTGCCAAACCCAGACAAAGAAAGACAAGTGCGGCAGCCATTTTCCCCGATCTCCAGGTGGGCGCGCGCAAATAGTGGGCAAGAGATTCCTTCCAAAGCCCCGGGAGTGGGCGCCCGTGTTATCCAAGAGAGAGGCAGAGTCAGGGGCCTTTGTGTGGGCCGAAAGCGGAATATCTGGACCGCCCCAGCGCCCTGGGAAAGCCGCGCATGGGGAGGGAGCAAGAACTAATTCCAATGCTGGAATATTTCCGTGCTGGTGGGGGTTTCACTCAGAGGGTAAGGCAGCCGGCCTGATATCCTGGTTTGCACGCGCAGATAGCGAGCGAGAGATTCCTCCAAGTGCCTCAGCAGTGCGCGCCCATGTTATCCCACAGAGGAGTAGAGTCAGGGGCCTTTGTTTGGGCCAAAAGCGGAATCTCGGGCTGCCCCAGCACCTTGAAAAAGCAGCACACAGGGACGGAGTGAGAACCGAGTCCAACGCTGGAACTTTTCCGTGCACGCGGGGGTTTCACTCAGAGTGTGAGATTGCTGGCCTGATATCCTGGTCTGCGCGCGCAGACAGTGAGTCAGAGTTTCCTCCAAGCGCCCCGGGAGTGGGCGCCCGCCTGTGTTACTGGACAGAGTGGTAGAGCCAGAGGTCTTTGAGTGAGCGGAAGCCCCGCCTGATTATGCTAGCAGCTCTGACTGACTGAGCCTTACCCAGAGCCCTGTGCTGAGTGGGAATAGAGTGGGGAGTTGCCAGCTCTTTGAGCCTCTTACTATCCAGGCAGAGGCAGAAGCAACCCCATAGCTGGATTATCAGGCTACTAAATAAGGAAGAAAAGACTAGGAGAAAGGCTCCAGGAACACGGACTCTCTCATTGTCGGAGCCTATAAATGCTAATGAGCCTCAACTGCCAACGAGACTAAAGCACAATACATGACATCGCCATAGAGAATTATCAACTGCAAACCTCTACCTGAGCGTGCCAAAGGGGCAGAACCCAGGGTACAGAGTCACTGACCAGGAAGAGGGAGAGAAAAGAAAAAGCAAAAAGATAACCTCTAAAAATCAACAATAATCTGCAGACTTTATAACCTATCCCATTTAATTATATTTGTTCGTTTGTTTCTCTTACCTTCATTCTTGATATTTTTTTTTTCCTCTTCCAATTTGGTCATTTAACTCTCTGCCGGTCTTACTCTCTCCTCTCCTTGAACTACACTACCCATAAGTGTTACATCTCCCACTATCTTTTCTTTCCTCTTCCTTTCTCTCTCTGAGGGTTGCACTCCAAAACCCTTAACTCTCTCTCTCTCTCCTCTTTTTTCTTTTTTTAGTGGTACCCTCTTTTTTTTCTCTCTCTCTCTTTCTTTTCTCCCACTATATTAGTTTCATCCTTTCTCCTTTACGTCTCCTCTCATTCAAACCTCAATAATGAATAAATTATCTTATCTTGGACTCAAACTTATGTTTGTGGCATTTTGGGGTTTTTTTACTTCATCTTTTTAACTCACTAGCAGTGCTCCCATCCCTGGCTCTCCATTTTATCTAGTTCTTGTTCCAATAAATACAATAGTAATTTTTTAATTTGTCCCCCCATTTTCCTGTTTCCCTCTTATTCCTCTCATCATAACTCTTAGTCAACCAACACCTAAAAGAAAATCATTTTATTCTTGACCCAAATTTTTTCCTTATTTGATTTTTGTGGGTCCATACCCCCTTTTTTTTTCTTTGTCCCTTTATTACTTTTCCCCAATTCAGGCCCTCCATTACAGGCATTGTTTGTTCTATTCAATACAATATAATTCACAGTTCACCACAAGATTTTCTCAAGAAAGAGGGGAGAGGAGAGGAGAGGAAAAAAGGAGGGGGGGGGAATAATTTCCTTTTTTTAAAATTTTTATTTTATTTTATTTTTCTTTATTTCATTCTTAATTTTTTTTAAAAAACAATTTTTTCGATTTTTTATTTTTTTAACTTTTTATTCTTTATTAAATCTCATTAATACTATCAACGAAACCACTCTCAGATGCCATTAAGGAATAGAAAATGGAATATTATGGATACAAAAGAAAGAGAGGTAACACAGATAGATGAGGAAAAAATCTATGGAGAAAAAATGTAATATATTGGAAACCTTGGAGCTAAATGACAGAGAATTCAAGATAGAAATCCTAAAATTCCTCCAATATACAAGAAAACACAGAAAGGCAATTTAGGGAGCTCAGAAAACAACTCAATGAACACAAAAAAATATATTTCCAAGGAAATTGAAACTATAAAAACAAATCAAACAGAGATCAAAAACTCAATTAACGAGCTGAAAAATGAGGTAACAAGCTTAGCTAATAGAACAGGCCAGATAGAAGAGAGGATTAGTGAAATAGAAGACAAGCAACTTGAGGCACAACAGAGAGAAGAAAGAGACTCAAAAATTTAAAAAAATGAGATAGCCCTACAAGAACTATCTGACTACATCAAAAAGAATAACATAAGAATAATAGGTACATCAGAGGGAGAACAGAGAGAAAATGGAATGGGGAACATACTCAAACAAATAATAGATGAGAACTTCCCAAACCTGTGGAAAGAACTAAAGCCTCAAATCCAAGAAGCAAACAGAACTCTGAGTTTTCTTAACCCCAACAAACCTACTCCAAGGCACATCATAATGAAATTGGCACAAACAAACGGCAAAGAAAAAATTCTCAAGGCAGCCAGGGAAAAGAAGAATACAACATATAAAGAAAGGGCCATTAGATTATAATCAGATTTCTCAGCAGAAACTTTACAAGCTAGAAGAGAGTGGACCCCAATATTTAAAGTCCTGAAAGAGAGGAACTTTCAGCCACGAATACTATACCCATCAAAGCTATCCTTCAAATATGAAAGAGAAATAAAAACATTCACAGATACAGAAAAGATGAGGGAATTTATCATCAGAAATCCCCCACTCCAGGAACTACTAAAGGGGGTTGTCCAATCAGATACAAAGAACAAAAAAAAAAACAAAGCCACAAGTAAAAGCTCCAAGAAGAACACAATAAGACCAAATTTAAACTGTGACAACAACAAAAAGAAAGGGGGGCAGAGGATGGAGATTAACAGTGGCAAAGGACGATGGAGTGCAAAAGTACTCACAAAATAGTGCTCTACAATGAACAGGGTGGAACCCTTTTCATTACTTAAAGGTAACCACCATTGAAAAAACCACCACAGAAGCACATGAGATAAAAAAGATAGCAACAGAGGAAAGATGTATGGAATACAACCAAATAAAAACAAAAGATAGAAAAACGAAAGAGAAGGATCAAACAAGACACAAAACTAACAGAAAGAAATCTATAAAATGGCAATAGGGAACTCACAAGTGTCAATACTTACACTAAATGTAAACGGATTAAACTCACCAATAAAAAGGCACAGAGTAGCAGAATGGATTAAAAAAGAAAATCCAACTGTATGCTGCCTACAGGAAACTCATCGAAGTAACAAGCATAAAAACAAATTCAAAGTGAAAGGCTGGAAAACAATACTCCAAGCAAATAACATCCAAAAAGAAGCAGGCGTAGCAATACTCATATCTGATAATGCTGACGACAAGACAGCAAAACTACTCAGAGACAAAAATGGCCATTTCATAATGGCTAAGAGGACACTGAATCAAGAAGACATAACAATTCTTAATATATATGCACCAAACCAAGGAGTACCAAAATGTATAAGACAGCTACTTATTGACCTTAAAACAAAAACTGACAAAAATACAATCATACTTGGAGACCTCAATACACCGCTGACGGCTCTAGATCGGTCATCCAAACAGAGAATCAACAAAGATATAGTGGCCTTAAACAAAACACTAGAGCACCTGGATATGATAGACATCTACAGGACATTTCATCCCAAAGTGACTGAGTATACATTTTTCTCCAGTGTACACGGATCATTCTCAAGAATTGACCATATGTTGGGCCACAAAAACAACATCAGCAAATTCAGAAAAATTGAAGTTGTACCAAGCATATTTTCTGATCAGAAATCCTTGAAACTAGAATTCAACTGCAAAACACAGGAAAAAAATCCCACAAAAATGTGGAAACTAAACAACATACTTTTAAAAAATGAATGGGTCAAAGAAGAAATAAGTGCAGAGATCAAAAGATATATACAGACTAATGAAAATGACAATACGACATCAGAATCTATGGGATGCAGCAAAAGCAGTGATAAGAGGGAAGTTCATATCACTTCAGGCATATATGAACAAACAAGAGAAAGCCCAAGTGAACCACTTAACTTCAAACCTTAAGGAACTAGAAAAAGAAGAACAAAGACAACCCAAAACCAGCCGAAGAAAGGAGATAATAAAAATCAGAGCAGAAATAAATGAATTAGAGAACAGAAAAACTATAGAAAAAATTAATAGAACAAGGAGCTGGTTCTTTGGAAAGATCAACAAAATTGACAAACCCTTGGCAAGACTTACCAAGGAAAAAAGAGAAAGAACTCATATAAACAAAATCCAAAATGAAAGAGGAGAAATCACCACGGACACCGTAGATATACAAAGAATTATTGTAGAATACTATGAAAAACTTTATGCCACTAAATTCAACAACCTAGAAGAAATGGATAAATTCCTAGAACAATACAACCTTCCTAGACTGAGTCAAGAAGAAGCAGAAAGCCTAAACAGGCCTATTAGTAGAGAAGAAATAGAAAAAAACATTAAAAACCTCCCCAAAAATAAAAGTCCAGGCCCTGACGGCTATACCAGCGAATTTTATCAAACATTCAAAGAAGACTTGGTTCCTATTCTACTGAAAGTCTTCCAAAAACTTGAAGAAGAAGCAATACTTCCAAACACATTTTATGAGGCCAACATAACCCTCATACCAAAACCAGGCAAGGATGGCACAAAAAAAGAAAACTACAGACCAATATCTCTAATGAATACAGATGCTAAAATACTAAACAAAATACTAGCAAATCGAATACAACAACATATTAAAAAGATAATACATCATGATCAAGTGGGATTCATCCCAGAATCTCAAGGACGGTTCAATATACGTAAAACGGTTAACGTAATACACCATATCAACAAAACAAAGAACAAAAAACATATGATCTTATCAATAGACGCAGAAAAGGCTTTCGATAAAATACAACACAATTTTATGTTTAAGACTATCAACAAAATGGGTATAGAAGAAAAATATCTCAACATGATAAAGGCCATATATGATAAACCATCAGCTAACATCATATTAAATGGCACTAAACTGAAGGCTTTCCCCCTTAAATCAGGAACAAGACAGGGTTGTCCACTCTTTCCACTCTTATTTAATGTGGTACTAGAGGTTCTAGCCAGAGCAATCAGACAAGACAAAGAAATAAAAGGCATCCATATCGGAAAAGAAGAAGTAAAGGTATCACTTTTTGCAGATGATATGATCCTATACATTGAAAACCCCAAAGAATCCACAAAAAGACTACTAGAAACAATAAACCAATACAGTAAGGTCGCAGGATACAAAATTAACATACAGAAGTCAATAGCCTTTCTATATGCCAAAAATGAAAAAATTGAGAACGAACTCAAAAGAATAATCCCCTTCATGATTGCAACAAAAAAATAAAATACCTAGAAATAAACATAACAAAGAATGTAAAGGACTTATATAATGAAAACTATAAGCCATTGTTAAGGGAAATCGAAAAAGATATAATGAGATGGAAGAATATACCTTGTTCTTGGTTAGGAAGAATAAATATAATCAAGATGGCCAGATTACCCAAAGCAATATACAAATTTAATGCAATTCCCATCAAAATTCCAATGACATTTTTAAAGAAATAGAGCAAAAAATCATCAGATTTATATGGAAGTATAAAAAACCCCGAATAGCCAAAGCAATCCTAAAGAAAAAGAATGAAGCTGGGAGCATTACAATACCTGACTTCAAACTATATTATAGGGCCACGACAATCAAAACAACATGGTATTGGCAGAAAAATAGACACTGAGACCAATGGAACAGAATAGAAAGTCCAGAAATAAAACCACACATATATTGTCAAATAATTTTTGAGAAAGAGGCCAAAAACACACAATGGAGAAAAGAAAGCCTCTTCAATAAATGGTGCTGGGAAAATTGGAAAGCCACATGCAAAAGAATGAAACTGGACTACAGTTTGTCCCCCTGTACTAAAATTAACTCAAAATGGATCAAAGATCTAAACATATGACCTGAAACAATTAAGTACATAGAAGAAGACATAGGTACTAAACTCATGGACCTGGGTTTTAAAGAGCATTTTATGAATTTGACTCCAAAGGCAAGAGAAGTGAAGGCAAAAATTAATGAATGGGACTACATCAGACTAAGAAGTTTTTGCTCAGCAAGAGAAACTGATAACAAAATAAACAGACAGCCAACTAAATGGGAAATGACATTTTCAAACAACAGCTCAGATAAGGGCCAATTATCCAAAATATACAAAGAACTCAAAACTCAACACCAAACAAACAAACAATCCAATAAAAAAATGGGAAGAGAACATGAACAGACATTTTTCCCAGGAAAAAATACAAATGGCCAACAGATATATGAAAAGATGCTCATCTTCGTTAGTTATTAGAGAAATGCAAATCAAAACTACAATGAGATACCACCTCACACCTGTTACATTAGCTATTATTAACAAGACAGGTAATAGCAAATGTTGGAGAGGCTGTGGAGAAAAAGGAACCCTCTTCCACTGTTGGTGGAAATGTAAAGTAGTACAACCATTATGGAAGAAAGTATGGTGGTTCCTCAAAAAACTGAAAATAGAACTACCTTATGACCCAGCAATCCCTCTACTGGGTATGTACCCCCAAAACTCAGAAACATTGATACGTAAAGACACATGCAGCCCCATGTTCATTGCAGCATTATTCACAGTGGCCAGGACATGGAAACAACCAAAAAGCCCATCAATAGATGACTGGATAAAGAAGATTTGGCACATATACACTATGGAATACTACTCAGCCATAAGAAATGATGACATCGGGTCATTTACAGCCAAATGGTGGGATCTTGATAACATTATACGAAGTGAAATAAGTAAATCAGAAAAAACCAGGAACTGCATTATTCCATACGTAGGTGGGACATAAAAGTGAAACTAAGAGACATTGAAAAGAGCGTGGTGTTTACAGGGGGAGGGAGGAAAGGGAGAGGGAAAGAGCGAGGGGGAGGGGCACAAAGAAAACTAGATAGAAGGTGACAGAGGACAATCTGACCTTGGGTGATGGGTATGCAACATAATTGAATGACAAGATAACCTGGACTTGTTATCTTTAAATATATGTATCCTGATTTATTGATGCCGCCCCATTAAAAAAATAAAATTATTTTTAAAAAAACAAAAAAAACAACAAATAGATTAATGTATAATAGGAAGAAAAATCTGCCTGCACTTTGAGACAGATAGTCCAAAACTGTGCTGTTTAACATAGTATTCATTGACCATTATGAGGCTCTTTCAATTTAAAACTAAATTGATTATGTATTCCTCAATTGCAGTAGACACTTTTCAAACACTCAGTAGCCACAGGTGGCTGGTGGACAACTATTAGACAGCACAGATTAGAGATCATTTCCATAATTCTGTAAAGTTTCTTTACTTAATTTATGGAAGACCTCATAATGAGGAGTACCTTTTATCAGAAAGCTCTCTGATAAATTCTTTCAATTTTTGGTTTCATTTTTGGCCCAGAAAGGCAGAAAGAAGCCCTGTAAGAATGGTTTGAAAGTAGAGAATACTTAATATTCTACATTATAAAATAACAAGAATTTAGGGGGTTGCTGATCGTCAATCAAGAAGAAGGTGGCAGGGTTAGGGGTACAGTGTCTGGGAGGATTCAGGAAAGGAGAAAATGAAGACGTCACAGGTCGATCATGAGGAGCCAACAAGATGGAAGCAAACAGAGCTCTCAGGCAAACAGTTAGTGAGAAAGTCCTTGTGGCAAGGAGAGCAAAGAAGCTAAGAATAATTATGTCTAATAATCGAGTTCATGTTGCTCTCTGAACAATGCTTAATATTCTTCCATTTTCTCTCAACCTTCAGTAAGAATCTTTTATACACAAGAGCAATGAGTTAGTGGAGCTTTGAGCATGTAAGGGAAATAAAAAACTCCAGGCAAAGAAAAGTTATCAGCCTCAAGAAGCAGTGGGGAAGTAATATTTAGTAGGAGTAACAAATTACAGCAAGAGAATCCTAAATGCCCCTCTCTTAGGAAGGCCCAGAAACATTAGGGAGGACTTGAGATAACCCATAATATTAGGGATCAGAGCTGGAGCCATGTTGATCGAAAGGTAGCCCAGAAGGTAGGAGGAATGTGAGGCATCCAAATGACAGAAACGTGAAGCACACATGTACAGCACAGGAAGTACATTTATTCTTGTACTCTAAAGAAAGAAACAACCTAAGAGAGAAAAGAATTGGCCAAGAATTTTTAAAGTAACACTTTGGAAACTTACTACATGCCAGGCCCTCTTAAGCACTTTATATGCATCAATACTAACTCATTTAAACCTCAGTACAACTTTAAACTGTTATTACAATTACCTTCTTCTTATAGTTAAGGAAACTGAGTAAGTTAATAATATAGAACATAATTCAAACCTAGAAGTTTGGCCCCAAAGCATATGCTCATTACACTGCCTCCAAATTAAAGTACAAGAAACTGGTTAAAAAAATGTATTTTCTCTCTTCATATAGGTGAAAGATAAACAGAGAGAACAAAATTTGAGTCTGCAGTGTTCAATAATTTAACATCCATAATAAAATCTGAAGGATCAATCTGGTAGATGTTCTTAAGCATCTATTTCTGGCAAATTTATTGATTAATTTATGGCAAATAAGAGCTGTTGACATAGTATAAACAATATAAAAATTTCAAGAAGGGGGAAAAATGGAAATCTCTGCAATACTCTAATTCTTTATTTGTTTAGGACACCACCAAGCCATTCCTTAAATTTAGGGAACCTTATATTAGTTATTTAGGTAATGAGATACTATCTTCATAGTGCCACTCAAGAGTTTTGTAAGTTAGAAAGTGCAGAATAGGTCCAAGAATTGCATACACTCATCTCTAAAGTCAAGAAATACTGTTTCTTCTTGGTGGCAAAAGTTTGTTTTCAGCTTAACTGACTCCTTTTGTGAAATTAAAACAGACTGATAATTCAGAGAAATCCTCATTTTTATATTCCAAGTGCAGATGCAGAAAAGAAAATCATGGTAAATACTTGTCAAAAATGTATAAATATTTTCTGAAATTAATTTAATTTCTACTAAGGAGCCTTAGAAATTTTGTTTTCCATTTTCCATTGAGGGGTCAGCAAATTAGGTCAGTAGAGCATCTAACTATCTGCTAAATACATATAATCCACTTGAGTCCAAATATCTGAACTTCCTTACATAAGCTAGTAACATTTTTCTTCTTGGGTGAAATTTAATAATCACCGTATCAGATATCTTATAATGTTGGTAAGAAAATATAGTCTTGGGAACCCCTGAGAATTCAACAAATTGAGCCAATTCAAAACAGTCCTTAATCTAAGGAAACTGAGCAGTAAATCCTTGTCATTTCATTAAGTTTTCAACTACACTAAAATAAAGTTTTTAAATCTCCATAGCTGGCTTATTTTCTTTTAAATATACTATAAGTTGGCAGTGATTAATAATACAAATATTAAGAGCATCCTTTTTGCAATTTCAATCATTTCCTCTGTAATATCTCAGTAAAGGTGGCTTAGGAAGGTCACAGAGCAGTCTTCTAATTAATAATTTAATAAGATAAAGATACACTAAACTTCTATTTTCATTTGAACTAACTTTGAAATCAAATTTTTATTACACTGACTATATTCCTTCTATGGTAAAAAAAAATTGACTTCTTATATACTGTGAACAAACCTCTCAAATTCCTTAATGGAAACAGGCCCTAACAGTTCACATATACTAATTAATTAAAACAAGATTGAGGGGTTATATTTGTTTGTTTACTTATATGTCTGTTTAGACAACAAGTAAATCTCAAGAAGGCTGTTCCTCAGAGTCAAGGGTTTGCCTATTGCATCCCTGATCTGGTGGGAGCCAAACCAGTACGATCACTAGAGACAACATGATTTTGAGCTGCACTGTCACACAGAAAAACAAACATGAGTCACAAATGAGAGCTGCATATGTAATTTTAAATTTTCTATTAACCACATTTTAAAAAGTGTAAAATAAATTTTAATAATATGGTTTATTTTACCAATATATCCAAAATATTACCATTCAATGTATAATCAAAAAATTTTAATTACTGTTATTTTATATTCTTTCTGCACAGTAAATCTTCAAAATCCATTGTGCATTTCACACTACTACACTTCTTAATTGTATTAGTCATGTTTCAAGAGCTCAAAAAGGCATATAAAGCTAGTGGCTACCATACTGGGCACCACGATCTAAGGGGAAATCAGGGGCTTTGATGAACATAGACCTAGGTTTGAATCATAGTTCCACAACTCACTAAGCTGTACAACCATGAGTCAGTTATATAAGCTCTCTGATCCCTGTTCTCATCTGTAAAACAGGAATAGTAACATCTGTCTTACGAATCTTTTTTTTTAATAATTTTATTTTTTTAATGGGGCGACATCAATAAATCAGGATACATATATTCAAAGATAACAAGTCCAGGTTATCTTGTCATTCAATTATGTTGCGTACCCATCACCCAAAGTCAGATTGTCCTCTGTCACCTATCTAGTTTTCTTTGTGCCCCTCCCCCTCCCCCTTTCCCTCTACCTCTCCCCCCTCCTCCCATAAGCACCACACTCTTATCAATGTCTCTTAGTTTCACTTTTATGTACCACCTACGAATCTCTAAAAAGAATTGAAGATAACATATGTAAAGCACCTTGGCACACATTACATGCCTGGCATGTAATAAAACTAAATAAAATCCTCCTCAACCTCATTATTATATAAATTGGATAAGAAAAAGTACCACTGAAAGAAAGCTCAAATACAAAGTTTAAAAAAAATGTAAAAGAGAAATGTAGAAAGAGAAAACAAAAACTTAAGATTATCAAATGTTTTCTGGATGAAATCTAGCCATTAATCCACTATTATCCGTACAAAATTAAAACAAACAAAAAAGAGTTTTCCAAAAATTGTGAATAATGCCAAAAAAAAGATATTGCTACAACTCCAAAGACATGGTAGTGTTTACTTTTTTTTTTAAGTAACTTTGCTTTCTTGATTATTTAATATTAAGGGAGAAAATGGCTAGACAGTTAAATAGGTGGTTATTGGTATGAAAATAGCATTTTGGGATACTAAAACTGTTTACAAATAATCTACAAAGACTGTATTATCCATGCTGATAACTGAGCATTCACTATATAATATATAAGGATCAATTTCTTTCAAATAATTGTTACAGTATATTTTTCATTTGCTTATGTAAGATATCAAAATACAATGCTGAAAATATATAAAACATACCTCTGATAAAAATGTTTGGGCTGATTTCTGAGCTCCTACATGGAGCAGATATTCATACACGTAGAGTGCTAACCTGGAAAATAGAATTTTTATTGAGAAATGTTAAAATTAATTATTTAAATAATGCACACATCTTTATATTACTAAAATTTTTACTCACTTAAAAATGACACAAAATCAACTCTTTCCATATCCTTTCATTGGGAGTGTATATATGTCCAGAAAGAACTTAAACTAATTAAAATAACACACAAAGAAAAAGACAAATATATCCTTTCTTGGCAAGAAACAGCTAAATATACATTTTGTCTTTGATCATCTCACCATAGCCTCATTCCCTTTTTTATACCTAATTAATAATTCATAACCAAACATTAATCCCTGTAGCCTATTTTAAGGAACACTTATAATCTTTCATTAGTAAAATAAATTAATTACGTCACTGGACCTTTCCAAGAACTTTTTGTCCTTCGATTGTTTTGGTGATTGTTAACGTAAGCTCTAGCTGTTTGCACTTCCACATGCCAAACAGGTGTGGAATGTCCAGTTTAATATCTGCTCTGCAGCCTCTCCTTACTCTTTACGTTTGATTTTTAAACCAATAACATTTTACTTTATATGGTATTCCAGTTAATAGCAAACCACAGTATTAAATAGACTTTAAAGATAATCAGTTCATATTGAGCATTTGGGTGCTTGACACAAAGTTTCATATAAATTCATCACTCAAATATAAAACTTTAAATATATAGTATATACTTCTATTACTCTCATTATCTTGTGGATTCA
Organism: Saccopteryx leptura; assembly: GCF_036850995.1. Taxonomy (NCBI): domain Eukaryota; kingdom Metazoa; phylum Chordata; class Mammalia; order Chiroptera; family Emballonuridae; genus Saccopteryx; species Saccopteryx leptura. Next base: position 136,310,258 of record NC_089506.1, read on the forward strand.
AAATTTTTAAGCTGCACCATGTGGCTCAATTTAAGTTGAGCTGTTAACAAAATATTATTCATAAACCCAAATTAGTCTGAGGCAGTATTTTTAATGATATCTTGGACCAATGCCCAGATAGCTCACAACAGTTTAGTTTCTACTACACTATATTTACCAATATTGAGCCAGGTTTACAGTAAACAAAACAATGTATAACAATAACCACAATTCTGTATAGCTATACAACTTCTCTAGCCAATTTTTGATTGTTAAAGATTGATAGCATGTGCAAAAATGATTATTTTCTTCATTTTCATAAAAACAGAGCATGCATCTGTCATGAAAAGAGAAAGTCTGTACAAATCTAGTTGCTTTGTCCATTTATTCTTTCCCCATCCCAAAACTGCCACTTAAATTGAGAATTATGCTAAGTAGCATTTGTATAAGTTACTCATATATGAAAAGCATGTTATTGACCATGAGTGTATGTATGCAATTTAGAAATATCTCCTCTTGCTGTAAGAGAAACTGACAACAAAATAAACAGACACCCAATTAATGGGAGATGATATTTTCAAACAACAGCTCAGATAAGGGCCTAATATCCAAAATATACAAAGAACTCATAAAACTCAACAACAAACAATCCAATAAAAAAATGGGAAGAGGACATGAACAGACACTTCTCCCAGGAAGAAATACAAATGACCAACAGATATATGAAAAAATGCTCATCTTCATTAGTTATTAGAGAAATGCAAATCAAAACTACAATGAGATACCACCTCACACCTGTTAGATTAGCTATTATCAACAAGACAGGTTAACAACAAGTGTTGGAGAGGCTGTGGAGAAAAAGGAACCCTCATTCACTGTTGGTGGGAATGTAAAGTAGTACAACCATTATGGAAGAAAGTATGGTTGTTCCTCAAAAAACTAAAAATAGAACTACCATATGACCCAGCAATCCCTCTACTGGGTATATACCCCCCCTAACTCAAAAACACTGGTATGTAAAGACACATGCAGCCCCATGTTCATTGCAGCATTGTTCACAGTGGCCAGGACATGGAAACAACCAAAAAGCCCTTCAATAGATGACAGGATAAAGAAGATGTGGTACATATACACTATGGAACACTACTCAGCCATCAGAAATGATGACATCGGATCATTTACAACAAATAGGATGGATCTTGATAACATTATACGGAGTGAAATAAGTAAATCAGAAAAAACTAAGAACTATATGATTCCATATATAGGTGGGACATAAAAACGAGACTAAGAGACATGGACAAGAGTGTGGTGGTTGCTGGGAAGGGGAGGGAGGAGAGGAAGGGAGAGGGGGGAGGGGAAGGGCACAAAGAAAACCAGATAAAAGGTGACAGAGGACAATTTGACTTTGGGTGATGGGTATGCAACATAATTGAATGACAAGATAACCTGGAGATGTTTTCTTTGAACATATGTACCCTGATTCATTAATGTCACCCATTAAAATTAATAAAAATTTATATAGCCCTGGCCAGTTGGCTCAGCGGTAGAGCGTCGGCCTAGCGTGCGGAGGACCCGGGTTCGATTCCCGGCCAGGGCACACAGGAGAAGCGCCCATTTGCTTCTCCACCCCTCCGCCGCGCTTTCCTCTCTGTCTCTCTCTTCCCCTCCCGCAGCCAAGGCTCCATTGGAGCAAAGATGGCCCGGGCGCTGGGGATGGCTCTGTGGCCTCTGCCTCAGGCGCTAGAGTGGCTCTGGTCGCAATATGGCGATGCCCAGGATGGGCAGAACATCGCCCCCTGGTGGGCAGAGCGTCGCCCCATGGTGGGCGTGCCGGGTGGATCCCGGTCGGGCGCATGCGGGAGTCTGACTGTCTCTCCCTGTTTCCAGCTTCAGAAAAATGAAAAAAAAAAAAAAAAAAAATTTATATAAAAAAAAGGCTTGGGTAAAATAATGCAAACATAAAAAAAAATCTCCTAACCTCAAGTTGAATAACGCTTCCTAGATCTATGCTTCCCAACTCTTTTTCTACCCTAACTCATGTGAGGATCGTGACGTATTTCTTCTGGTGGCACTGTCTCCTTATGAAAGTGTGGCTCATTCCCAAAGTGTACCATATGGATACAGGTATTGGAATATTCCTGTAGTTTCAAACAAACTAGTCCTACTGGTAATTCTTAATACATTCTTTTGTTTGTTTGTTGTTTTACTTAGAAAATTAAATTTAACCAGGTGACATTGATCAATAAGAGTATATAGGTTTTAGGCAAACATTTCTATAGCATTTAAACTGTTGATTATGTTGTGTACCCATCACCTAAAGTCAAATCATTTTATGTCACCATATATCTGTCCCTCTTTACTCCCTTCCCCCCACCTCCTTCCCCATAATCCCCTCCCCTAGTAACCACTTCACTTTTCCAAGGCCATGAGTCTCATTTTTTTTAAAGAATTTATTTATTCAATTCAGAGAGGGGACAGAGAGAGAGAGAGAGTGAGAGAGATAGATAGATAGATAAATAAATAAATAAATAAATAAATAAATAAGGGAGAAGGAGCAGGAAGCATCAACTCTCGTATGTGCCTTGACCAGGCAAGTCCAGGATTTTGAACTGGTGACTTCAGAGTTCCAAGTCAGTGCCCTATTCATTGTGCTATCATAAGTCAGGCAAGTCTCTTGTTTTATATCCCACCTATGTATGAAATCATACAGTTTAGCTTTCTCTGATTTACTTTTATTTCACTCAGTATAATGTTCTCAAGGTCCACATATTTTTAAAATATCTATATTCCATACAACCTGTTCCTCCATTAACCACTCTCAACCAAAGCACATGATTCTCTGACCATGATGGAAAATTTCATCTTGTAAAAGCAGATTACAGTCAGTGGTAGTCAACTTGGTCTCTACCACCCACTAGTGGGCGTTCTAGCTTTCATTGTGGGTGGTAGTGGAACAAAAGTATAAATAAAAGATAGATTTAACTATAGTAAGTTGTTTTATAAAGATTTATTCTGCCAAACTTAGTGAAAATCCAACATAAAGTACTTGGTAAGTAATTATTATTATATGCTTTAACTTGCTGTAAGTCTGCTTTATAAACTTTATAAAGTAAAGTAACTTCCTTACTTTATAAATCACTATTAATGTGGAACCGGTGGGCAGATAGAAAACTTTACTACTAACAGAGAGACAAAAGTGGGCAGTAGGTATAAAAAGGTTGACTACCCCTGGAATACAGTGGTAGCTTGAGATACGAGCAGACCAACATACGATTTTTTTTTTAAGATACGAGCTGCAACTCGATTTGTATTTTTGTTCGAGATCCAAGCAAAATTCCGAGATACGAGTTATGATTCGGGAAGCTGCAGCTAGTTGGTGTGCTGGTGCACGGGTCCAGTATCGGCAGCACAACACCAGCATCTCGTTCTTTCTCACGTGTTACCCGCAGAAGCAAGTCAAATCTCGTGTGCTGTACTCGTTCTTGCATCATTTTTGCATTTTTTACTAATTTTTTTTTGTGTGTGTGCTATCATGGGGCTGAAGAAAGTTAGTGTAAAGGACTGTGGTGAGAAGAAGAGAATGATGTCGATAGAAGTAAAGCAAGAAATAATAGAAAAACATGAGCGTGGTGTATAAGTGATTGAACTGGCAAGGCTGTACGACCGCAATACATCTACAATTTGTACCATCCTTAAACAAAAGGATGCCATCAAAAGTGCAAATCCAGCAAAAGGAACTACAATTCTTTCCCAATTAAGGACAAATATCCATGAAGAAATGGAGAAGCTTCTGCTGGCGTGGGTGAAAGAGAAAGAGCTGGCAGGACATACAGTGATGGAGACTGTAATATGCAAAAAGGCATGTATTATTTACTGCGACTTGAAGAAGAAAGAACCATTAACCTCAAAAGAGGCTGCAGAAGATACATTTAAGGGAAGTCACAGCTGGTTTGAAAATTTCAAGAAGAGGTCTGGCATCCACTTGGTGGTGAGGCATGGTGAAGCTGCGAGTGCTGACGTTAAGGCAGCTGAGGAGTACATCGCACGTTTTGCTGTGCTTATCGCAAAGGAAGGCTACATCCCCAACAAGTGTTCAACTGACGAAACAGGATTGTTTTGGGAAAAAATGCCCCAGAGGACTTTCATCACCTCAGAGGAGAAGAAGCTGCCAGGCCATAAATCCATGAAGGACCATCGGACCCTTGCATTGTGTGAAAATGCTAGTGGTGACTGTAAAGTAAAGCCACTGCTAGTGTATCATTCCAAAAATCCTCGAGCCTTTAAGACTCACAAGATTCTTAAAGAAAAACTGTAGGTTATGTGGTGCGCCAAGGCTAGGGCATGGGTTACATGGCAGTTTTTTATTGAATGGGTAAATCTCGTCTTTGGTCCTGCAGTGAAGAAATATCTTCAAGAAAACAAACTCCCGATAAAAGCAGTATTAATCTTTGAAAATGCCCACCCACGTGGTCTTGAAGATGACATTCTTGATGAGTTCAAATTCATGAAAGTCCTCTACCACCCACCCAACATGACTTCAATCTTGCAACCTATGGATCAGCAGGTCATTTCCAACTTTAAAAAGCTTTACACAAAGCACTTGTTCCGCTGCTGCTTTGAGGTGACTGAGAATACAATTCTAAGCCTACAGGAGTTTTGGAAAGATCACTACAACATCGTAATATGTTTACGCATTATTGACTTGGCATGGCAAGAGGTTACAAGAACAACCTTGAATTCGGCATGGAAAAAGTCATGGCCTGATATTGTTGCAGTCAGGGACTTCAAAGGATTCAAACCAGAGACTGAGACTGAGGTAGAAGTGTTGGAGAAGATTGTGTCCCTCGGAAAGTCGATGGGTCTGGAGGTAGATGAAGGTGACGTAAACGAGCTCATCGAGGAACATGAGGAGGAACTCTCAACTGAGGAGTTGAAGGAGCTACAGATGATGCAACATACAGAGCTTCTGCAAGAGATTAGTAGTGAGGAGGAGGTAGAGTCGGAGGAAGTGATTTCTACAAGTGAAATGAAAGACATGCTGGCAATGTGGGAGAAGCTTTCAAGTTCATTGAAAAGAAACACCCAGAAAAAGTTTCAACTGGTCATGCTTCAGTACTTTTTAATGACACTTGCTTGTCACATTTCCATAACATTTTAAAAGGCAGTCAAAAGCAAACCTCTTTGGATAGATTTTTATTCAAAAGTCCTGCAAGTGAAAGTGCCAAAAGTGCAGCCAAAAAGGCAAAAACAGGTGATGATTAAATGAAAAATATGTAATGTTAAGCTTGGGTTAAGTTTAAAGTTATGAAAGTGAATTTTTTACAATTAATTTTGTGGTTTCATTTTAAGTAAAGAAAGTGCAGTTTTAGTTTTGTTTAAAGTAAAAAAAATGCAGTGTTAGTTTACATTTAGTGTTAAGAAAGTGCAGTTTTAGTTTATCTGTCTACAGTGCCTGCATCCCTTCCTCCCTCCCTCCTCCTCCGCCATTCACCTCCGTTAGCCGCACTCGTCTGTCTCCAAGGTAAGAATATAGTACTAAATAACACTTTTTTCTTTTATTTCATATATTTTGTTATGCATTGGTAAAGTATACATGTGTGTTTCTTAATTAAAAACGTCTTTTTTAATAATTTAGGGTGGTTTGGGGATTTTTCACAGGGCTGGAACGGATTAAATCTATTTCAGTTATGTTAAATGGGAGAAATTTGTGTAATATATGAGTTGACTGACTTACGAGCTTGGTTACAGAACGAATTAAACTCGTTATCTCAAGGTACCACTGTATTTGTGAATTTTTTCCAGTGAGACTATCGAGCCTCATAATTGCCTGCCAGTGGCATTGTCACCCTACTGCCTACCTCAGAACAAACATAGCCTCAGGAATCCCTCATGGCTTATAACATCTTGGGCCTAGAGCCAAACCAGTGGTGCAGACTAGACAAGATTTCCAGGCCTAACTCAAAGGCTGGACAATAAGGATGTCCCATCGAGCTTGGGAAAGTTGGAAATGAGAGGCAGAGTGTGAAGCAGAGGCACTGTGGTGGGCCAGCGGGTAGGAAACAGACCCCAGAACAGCCAAAGTCAGAACACAACTGTTGCTGTGTCCTTGCAATAAACCTCAGTTAAGCAAGACACTTCCTCTGTAATCTCTTCTTTGTACTATTAAAGGAGCTCATATATTTATTTTATATTATCCGTAATTAAGTAATAAAAAGTATATCTCTACCAGTAGAATTAAAATCAGCAATCCCTGCTCTTTCTCTATGGGTCTAGGACAGGGGTAGTCAACCTTTTTATACCTGCCGCCCACTTCTGTATCTCTGTTAGTAGTAAAAGTTTCTAATCGCCCGCCAGTTCTACAGTAATGGTGATTTATAAAGTAGGGAAGTAACTTTACTTTATAAAAAATTTATAAAGCAGAGTTACAGCAAGTTAAAGCATATAATAATAATTACTTACCAAGTACTTTGTGTCGGATTTTCGCTAAGTTTGGCAGAACAAATCTTTATAAAACAACTTACTATAGTTAAATCGATCTTTTTATTTATACTTTGGTTGCTCCGCTACTGCCCACCATGAAAGCTGGAATGCCCACTAGTGGGCAGTAGGGACCAGATTGACTACCACTGGTCTAGGACATTAATTCTAAAATATGTATTAAGGAACACAGAATTATTGGGGAAAGGGGGTTTCAAACTACATAACTGGAGATTCTGAAGCATATTCCAAAGGGTGTAACTGTCCTCTTATCCTTAAAATCTATCAACTATCCTCTTACCCTTAGAAGAGCAGCACATCACAACCACCAGGATGACTAAGTGGGACAGGACTGAGTCTATCTGTATATAATGCCACCTCATATATCCATGTCCTGCAGCCTCCCTTGAACAAAATAATGTTTCCCAGGCAGTCAGGACCCAGGCTCCAGAACAGAGGTTGGGAACCTATGGCTCGTGAACCAGATGTGGCTCTTTTAATGGCTACATCTGGCTCACAGACAAATCTTTAATTAAAAAAAATAATAACGTTAAAAATATAAAACATTCTCATGTATTACAATCCATTCATTTCCTACCGCTCATGTTCATGGTTGCGGGTGGCTGGGGCCAATCACAGCTGTCCTCCAGGACAACACCAAATTTTTATTGGATAATGCGTAACGTACATGGGTCGTTGAATGGCTCTCACAGAATTACATATTAAAATATGTGACATTCCTGGCTCTGTTAGCCAGAAAGAGTGGCAGGAAGCACTACATGGGCTAACAATTAATTAAAAACTCGACATCACCAGTAAATCTCCAACATTTTAACAATCACCCATGTGCATAGGATTCTCTAAATTTCTAGCCTTCTTCTCTCTACCAAGCTCCAAACCTGCTTCTCTAAGTTACTGTTTAAAGTTTCTAACAAGATATTTGTCTTAAATTGACCATGTCCAAAGTTATATTTGCCTTCTCCATCTGTTTACAGTAATTGTAATTGTGCTCACCTTGAATAACACACAGTCTGAATCTGTTTCCTCGTTTATAAAATGGGAACAATACTAGTTTCCTTGAGTATTGCTGAAAGTACTAGCACAATAAAAAGTAAATACTACTGTTATGATTTCAGCTTATTCTCCCCACATCCTCTAATATGTTACCAAGTCACATGCTGGATTCCAGTGCCACAGTCCCTCCCACATGTGCCATTCCTTTCTATTCCCCTCCTGCTCCTGAGGAGCCACTCGGAGCTACAGCAATGGCAGGAGTGTCTGCTATAGCTTTAGGTACAGACACCACACTTTCCACTACTTCCCGACCAGAGAGATCGTAGGGCCAAAAACAAGTATCTCCAAGTTCTGGGAGAAAGGCCTTGCAATAAAAGATATTGTTTGAACACAGATGATTTCAGAGGAGTGGGAAGTGACACTTGTCCATCCACAAGGTAAATAAATTATAGCACCTTCCCTTACCCAGTGACATAAGATCAGCAAATATAGGAAGGCAACATTTTATCTGGATCCAATTTCTACTGAACAGTAAGAAGTTAAAGACAAATATTGCATAAACAAATATTTAAACTGTGTATGCTTTTGAGTTAACATTTTCTTCTTCTTTTTGAATAAATTTAATTACTTTTGATAAAGTACATGTGACTATTTAACTGGTAGAAACATTAACAACAATAAGAAGTAACCAATGAAGCCTGGCCAGCTGGCTCAGTGGTAGAGTACCGGCCCAGCATGTGGACGTCCCGGGTTTGATTCCCAGTCAGGGCACAAAACTGGAGAAGTGCCCATCTGCTTCTCCACCCTCCTCCTCACGCTTTTCTCTCTCTCTCCTTCTCACTCTTTCTCCTCCCTTCCTGCAACGAAAGCTCAATTAGAGTGAGTTGGCCCCAGGAGCTGAGGATGGCTCCATGGTCTCTACTTCATGCACTAAAACAAAAAAATTGCTCTGGTTGCAACAGAGCAAGGTCCCCAGATGGACAGAGCATCGCCCCCTAGTAGGCTTGCCAGATGGATCCCGGTCAAGGCACATGCAGAAGTATGTCTCTCCCTCCCCTCCTCTCACTAAAATTTTTTTTTCAAAAAGGAAGTAACAGATTGTGGGGCAGCTGTGTTAGGCTTGCTCACTGGTTTACCAGGTGCAAGCCCTTTGCCTGATTGGTGCGTGAGCCCGTAGCAGCACCACGTGTGTGTGGTCTATATAAAGCTATAGGTGCTTGTGCTCAAGGGGACTGAAGATGCACGAATTGCCTTCCTGCCATCCTGAGGGGCCATTTTGCTGTTTGTGTGCCTGAAAGGTGCTTTCCCCTGCCTGTATGCTTGTCCACTGTTGTGAGACTATTAAATGGAATGTCCAATGCTCTCCAGCTCTTCAGTTTTTCTACCATCTGCCCAAATCCAATGTAGACCTGCCTGGCCTTGGCCACTGGCATTACATCTGGTATAGTGGGCAGGGTTCAGAGCAGATTGATATAGAGCCGCCGACACCCTTGAGCTATTCCCAGTGACTCTCCTGGTGGGGCCTGTGGGCTGGGTGTTTTTTACAATCCTGAGAGAAGAAATCAAGAGCTCTGTGTGAGAAGCTGAGAGAGGTTGAAAGCTCCAGGATGAGCTGCGTACTGAGTGCCAACAATGGTGTGAACTGGAGCGAGAGCTGGAGAAGGAGACCGACCAGGTCCGAGAGCTGCAGTGTGAGGTGCAGGCTGAGAGCCAGCGGCGCCTGGAACTGGAGCTGTTTCTGGACAAAGAGTTATGGGTTCACAAGTTGCAATTTGCCCTGGAAGCTGAACATTGGCAGCGACGGCTGTTGGAGAAACAACTGTGGGTTCAGGAACTCAAGAGTCAGCTTCAGGCCAAGAGCCGGCAGCCACAAGAGCCAAAGCAGAAGATGGAGCTGAGCTGCATTTGTGCCAATGAAGTGGCTCTCAGTCTGTGGCCTCCAGTGTATCTGACTCTTCTGAGGGGGAGGCTCAGGCTGCAACTGCTATCTGCAGACTCAGAGCCTGGCCCAGGGTCGCCAAGAAGGTGACCCAGCAGCCAAGAATCCCTCAGGGCAGCCACGGCCTCCTCCCCGGGTAGTGGAGCACTCTGTGGTCTGGCCCTACACCCAGGCAGAGCTGATGGAGTTGGGGGTGAAATTCAGGCAGAAACCCACTGAGCCCCTGGCAGCCTGCTTGGTGCAGCTGTGGGACATAGGGGGGTGGATGGCATCATGCTCTCCAGAACAGAGATGGACCCTAAGGCTGTGAGGGCTGCTGCCTGTGCTGCCCCCACCCCCGCCAACTAACGAGAGAAACGGGCCTGTGAAAGTTACCCAAACCACAGATGTGGGTAGACTTGATTGCAGCCAGGGCGGATACAGAGATATTAGATGGCAAGCCTAATAAAGTCTTGTTGGAGCTTTGGCAGCAGCTTGAGTCAGAACAGAAGTTCCATCCTCTGAAAAAGCAGAGGAAGCGGGTGGCCCCAGCATCTGCCAGGAAAATGGCTGGTGTTCAGGTTACAATATCCTCAAAACCCCTTATCCCAGTCTGAACAGGCGAAAGGGTGAGGGGCCCTTCTGACAGGGACAGGTGGGAGCCAGAGGCCCCATGTGAAATTGGCAATCCACTGGTCCCCTTCTAATGTGCAGCAGATGTTAGCTTTAGCAAGTAATAGGTGCTTTTTTGCAGCAGCAGCTAAGAGAACTGTTAAGGTGACACAGGCCTTGAATGAGTTTGACCCTGCCAGGCCCTGTGGGCTTGTTGAGGGGTTTGGATGGGGCTTGTGGCAATGGACAGCACACTATGGACAGAGGCTGAGGTCCGTTAATAAAGAGCTGTATGGCTAGTTGCCTGTAATGGACCTTTACCTTGGTGATTTGCACAGACAGCTGTCTATCGTGGAATGACTCTTGGACTGCGACCTGAGGTGGGCACTGGCTCCCTTAATAAATGGACGTCTCTCATCAACAGTACTATGAGAGAGCCTGATGGGGGGGCACAGCACCTGTGGAGGCCCTCCTGCACTTGTTCTCATCCAGTTGCAGAGGTGAACCAAGGACTCTTTATGGTTTCCATGGACACAGCCCTGGACTATTCAGGCCCTCCCACCTACCATGGGGTGGGGAGTTGGAGCTGGGCCTCCAGTTGACACCCCAGGCAGAGTGCTCAGGGAGACATTGTGAAGGGCACCTTTATAATTATTGTGTAACTTTTGCTGTTGCTGTGGTCTCTGTTTCCTGTCATGTAGATTGTGAAGCAAGCAACCCTAAAGGGGTGGAATGTGGGGCAGCTGTGTTAGGCTTGCTCGCAGGGATACCGGCTGCAAGCACTTTGCCTGACTGGTGCGTGAGCATGGCTGCACCATGTGTGTGCATGGCCCAGATTGCCTGCCCACTACTGTGAGGGATCATTTTGCTGTTTGTTTACCTGAGAGGCATTTCCCCTGCCTGTGTGCTAGTCCGCTCTTGTGAGACTCTATTAAACAGAGTGGCCCAACCCTTTCTGGCTCTGCAGTTTTTCTACCGTCTGCTCAAATCCAGTGTGGACCTGCCTGATCTCGGCCACCGGCAATTACACAGATGAAGACCCAGTTAGAGAACAGGCAACCATCCCTAGCCTCCTTCAGATGCCTGAGGATTCTTTAGAAGCCACAGTGTATCATAGCACTGTGGTCTCATTAACAATCATAAAAGGGTAGCTTCATGTTTCCAGTTAGATTAAACTTTGCCACTCATCCTACAACAAAAATCTAATATATTTAGTTAAATAATTAAACCTCTGATATAGTTCCTGCAAACTTTTTTTCCCAATTTGTAGTAGAACATAATCATGCTGGAATTTTTTTATTGGGGGCGCAGGTAGAGGGCTGCTGGTGGTGAGGATGAGAGTAGAGCAGCTGTGTTAGACTTGTTAGCTGGTACTGGCTGCAGGCACTTGGCCTGATTGGTATGTGAATGCATAGCAGCACCACGTATGTATGGCCTATATAAGGCTACAGGTGCTTATAGTCAAGAGTTAGGGGACTGTAAATGGCAGACTGCCTGCCTGCCACTGTGAGGGACCATTAGTAATGCCAGTGGCTGAGGCCAGGCAGGTGGTACACCAGCAAGCAAGCCTAACACAACTTCCCGACAATGGGGAACAATTAAAAATAATTAGAAAGAAAACTTGGTGTTTTACAGTAAAATATTTCATATTAGTTAATTTCATGTTTAAAAATATTACTCAGAATTTAGATATCCTGTACTCAATCAAAAAGCATCTAAGAGACTTCTTTCTGCCTAATTCTTGAACTTTAATATCTAAGAAAATGTCATTATCACACCACCAAATTATTTCATAAGGTAAACTAAAATTATTTCAAATTTACCTTATGAAAATAACAAAATAGAACAAAAGCCCTTATATGTTTACCATTCATATGAACAAAATATATTACATGCTTGCCAGTAGGTGTCATCTAACAGTACTAGGACAGATTAAGTATCTAACTCATAAGGCAGCTACAATAAATGCTATCACTTTAAAATCTAGTAACTATAAATTCTCAACCATCCTTGTAAATGAAGGTACTTTACATTCAGGGAAAAAAATAAACCCCTACTTCACTCAATTCTTTATATAATCTAGCTAATTTGAGATTCAATTTCTTCTTCTGAAGGAAATGGTAGAAAGTAAGGAACTATGGGCAAGATATATAAAGAGAAGGTTTCGGAGATTCCAAGATGGCAGCAGAGTAGGCAAATGTACAGACTGCCACCTCCCACGACCAAACTGGATTAAAAATTAATTTAAGAACAATCATCGTGAAAAACCAACTTTGGACTTAAAGAACATAATTCACAAACCAAGGAGCACAGAATAATCCACATTGATCCTGGTAGGGAGAGCAGCGGCATGACTGGGGGTCCCCCACTCCCAGGAGTGAGGGGAGGCTGAGGCTGAGGGTCCAGAAGGGCTCCCAGGGAAAGGAGAAAAACCCTGAGAGGCGGGGTCCTCAGTCCCAGGACGGGAGCCCCAGCCTGGAAACCCAGGGACTGGAGGAGACAACCTGACAGCACTGAGTGGGGAGACGAGTGAGAATTCTGTCTGTGGGAAGCAGCTGGCAAAAGAAAGTGCATCATTAAAGGGCCAGTGGAGAAAATATCACAGCCACTTGATTGGGGCTCTGGGGTTAAAGAGGGCTGAGAGGACTGGTCTTCCATGAGGAGAGTGGGGAGATCAAGACACAGAGACATAAACGGTGATGGGGAGAAGAAAACCTGAGCTCACCTGAGCTGAGTCCTTCTCCAGTAATGAGGTGGCCATAGCTGGGGGGAGGGTTTGCTCCCTCCTCCCTGAACAAGCCTATCTTGAAACCAGTTGACCCACCTCCAAAAAGCTCTCCAGCTCCAGTCAACAGAAAAGGTTGTTCAGAAAGGAGAAAGGGGGCAGGCAGAGCAGTGACTCAGGTTTCCAGAGAAACTTGAGCTACACCTCGCCTTTCATACCGAGAATGACCCTGCCCCCAGAGAGGTATGGGGCAGATCACACCATCAGATTCTCAGAGGACACACCAACCACATTACTGGATATAGTTTCAACTAAAAGAAAAAAAAAGATATGCCCACTTCCCACTTCCTAAACACAGAAGCCCCTTGCTGGGATCAGCAAACACAGACTTTCTGCTGGACTCAGCAAACAAACAGCAGGGAAATTAAGACTTTTAAGGGGCTCTACTAGTTAAGGAGAATTAAAATCCAAGCAACAAGCAGAGGCTGAGGAATAAAGTCCTGAAGGAGAAGCCGCATTCCATAAGTTAACTTTAGACCCACACCTCAAACAAGCTTGCAAACCACACAAAGAAAGAATGAGAAGACAGAGGAATGTAAACCATATGAATCAACAAGAAAAGTCACCAGAAAAAGAATGGAATGAGATGGAAGTAATCAAATTACCAGATGCAGAGTTTAAAATAATGATTGTTATAATGCTTAAGGATCTCAAAGCTACAATGGATGGACTTAATGAACACCCAAATAAAGAAACTGCAAGCATCAAAAAACACACTGAAATCATAAAAATGAATCAATCAGAAATGACAATTACACTATCAGAAATGAAGACTACACTAGAAGAAATCAACAGCAGGCTGAATGAAGCAGAGGATCAAATCAGGAAATTAGAGGACAAGATAAATAAAAGCACAGAAACAGAGCAGCAAAAAGAAAAGAGGCTCAAAAAGTCTGAGGAAACTCTAAGAGAACTCTGTGACAATATGAAGAGAAATAACATCTGCATCATAAAGGTTCCTGAGGAGAAGAGAAAGATCAAGGGAGAGAGAACCTGTTTAAAGAAATTACAGTTGAAAACTTTCCTAAATTGATGAAGGAAAAAGTCACACAAGTTCAAGAAGCACAGAGAGTCCTGATAAAAAGAAACCCAATGAGGCCAACATCAAGACACATCACAATTAAAATACCAAAGTTATGAGATAAAGAAAAAATAATAAAAGCAGCAAGAGAAAAAAAGTCAGTTCCCTAGAGAGGAACCCCCAGAAAGATGACATCCAACTTTTCAACCAAAACACTTGAGGCCAAAAGGGAATGGCAAGAAATATTCAAAGTAATGCCGAACAAGAACCTACAACCAAAACTACTTTATCCAGCAAGATTATCGTTTAAAAGTGAAGGAGAAATAAAAAGCTTCCCAGACCAAAAAAAAAAAAAAGTAATTTATTACAACCAAACCAGTACTGTAGGAAATGATAAGGGGCTTGCTGTAGAAATAGCAAATAAAAAAGGAAATTGAGAAAAGGAGGATTATACATCTAAAGAATGTAAACAAATACAATCAATAAACAAATACATATCAATAATAACCTTAAATCTAAATGGATTAAATGCTCTAATGAAAAGACAGAGGATAGCTGCATGGATAAGAAAACAGGACCTGTACATATGCTGTCTATAAGAGACCCATCTCAGAACAAAGATACACATAGAAAGAGAGTAAAGGGATGGAAAAAAATATTTAATGCAAACAGAAAGGAAAAAAAAGTAGGGGTAGCAACACTAATATCTGACAAAATAAACTTGAAAACAAAGCTATAGTAAGAGATAAAGAAGGTCACTACATAATGATAAAGGGAGCAAACCAACAGGAAGATATAACCATTATGAATATATATGTGCCTAATATAGGAGCACCTAAATATATAAAACAGATGTTGATGGACAAAAAAGGCGATATCAACAGCAATACTATAAGAGTAGGGGATTTTAATACCCTACTTAACATCAATGGATAGAACCTCCAGACAGAAAATTAACAAAGAAACAGCAGCCTTAAATGACACACTAGATCAATTGGATTTAATAGATATCTTCAGAACCTTTTACCCTAAAACAGCAGAATATACATTCTTTACAAGTGCTCATGGTACATTCTTTAGGATAGACCACATGTTAGGACACAAAACAAGTCTTAATAAATTTAAGATTGAAATCATATCAAGCACCTTCTCTGACCACAATGGCATGAAACTATAAACTAACTAAAATAGAAAAACTGAAAAACATTCAAACACTTGGAGACTAAATAGCATGTTTTTAAATAATGAATGGGTTAACAGTGAGATCAAGGAAGAAATCAAAAACTGCCTTGAAACAAATGAAAATGAATATACAACACTTCAAAATTTATGGGACACAGCAAAAGTACTCCTGAGAGAAAAGTTCAGAGCATTACAGGCATACCTTAAAGAAGAAAGAAGAAGCTCAAATAAAAAACTAACCTTGCATCTAAAAGAACTAGAAAAAGAACAGCAAGTAAGGCCCAGAGGAAGTAGAAAGAAGGAAAAAATAAAGATCAGAGCGGAAATAAATGACAAAGAGGCAAAAAAAAAAAAAAAAACCAATACAGAAGACCAATGAAACCAAGAACTGGTTGTTTGAAAAGGTAAACAAAATTGATGAATGTTTAACTAGACTCACCAGGAAAAAAAGAGAGAGGGTTCAGATAAATAAAATTAGAAATGAGAGAGGAGAAGTAACAACTGACACAGCAGAAATTCAAAGGATTGTAAGAAAATAGTTTGAAGAACTGTATGCCCAAAAATGAGACAACCTCGATGAAATGAGTAAATTCCCTGATACATATAATCTGTCAAAAATCAATATAGAAGAATCAGAAAATATAAACAGACTGATTACACCAAAAGAGAGTGAAACAGTTATCAAAAAACTCCCAACAGCCCTGGCCGGTTGGCTCAGCGGTACAGCGTCGGCCTAGCGTGCGGAGGACCCGGGTTCGATTCCCGGCCAGGGCACACAGGAGAAGCGCCCATTTGCTTCTCCACCCCTCCGCCGCGCTTTCCTCTCTGTCTCTCTCTTCCCCTCCCGCAGCCAAGGCTCCATTGGAGCAAAGATGGCCCGGGCGCTGGGGATGGCTCTGTGGCCTCTGCCTCAGGCGCTAGAGTGGCTCTGGTCGCAACATGGCGACACCCAGGATGGACAGAGCATCGCCCCCTGGTGGGCAGAGCGTCGCCCCTGGTGGGCGTGCCGGGTGGATCCCGGTCGGGCGCATGCGGGAGTCTGTCTGACTGTCTCTCCCTGTTTCCAAGCTTCAGAAAAATGAAAAAAGAAAAAAAAAAATTAAAAAAAACCTCCCAACAAACAAAAGTCCTGGGCCAGATGGCTTCACAGGAGAATTTTACCAAATAATCAAAGAAGAACTAACTCCTATCCTTCTCAAGCTATTTCAAAAAATTCAAGAGGAGGGAAAACTTCCAAACTCCTTTTGTGAGGCAAACATAATACTGATTCCAAAACCAGGCAAGGACACTACAAAGAAAGAAAACTATAGGCCAATATCTCTGATGAACTTAGATGCTAAAATTCTCAACAAAATATTAGCAAATCAAATCCAGCAATACATGAATAAGATCATACATCATGATCAAATGGGATTTATTCTAGGGAGGCAAGACTGGTACAATATTTGCAAATCAATCAATGTGATTCAGGACATAAACAAAAGGAAGGATAAAAACCACATGATAATTATCAATTGACAAAGAAAAAGCATTTGATAAAATCCAGCAGCCATTTATGATCAAAACTCTCAGCAAAGTGGGAATATGGAAAACATATCTCAAAATGATAAAGGTCATCTATGACAAACCCACAGCCAACATCATACTCAATGGGCAAAAATTAAAAGTAATCTCCTTAAAATCAGGAACAAGGCAGGGGTGCCCCCTTTCACCACTCTTATTCAACATAGTTCTGGAAGTCCTAGCCATAGCAATCAGACAAGAAGAAGAAATAAAAGGCATCCAAATTGGAAAAGAAGAAGTAAAACTTTGATTATTTGCAGATAACCTGATATTGTACATAGAAAACCCTAAAGTCTCAGTCAAAAAAACTACTGGACTTGGCCCTGGCCGGTTGGCTCAGCAGTAGAGCGTCGGCCTGGCGTGTGGGGGACCCGGGTTCAATTCCCGGCCAGGGCACATAGGAGAAGTGCCCATTTGCTTCTCCACCACCCCCCCTCCTTCCTCTCTGTCTCTCTCTTCCCCTCCCACAGCCAAGGCTCCATTGTAGCAAAGATGGCCCGGGCGCTGGGGATGGCTCCTTGGCCTCTGCCCCAGGCGCTAGAGTGGCTCTGGTCGCGGCAGAGTGACGCCCCAGAGGGGCAGAGCATCACCCCCTGGTGGGCAGAGCGTCGCCCCTGGTGGGCGTGCCGGGTGGATCCCGGTCAGGCACATGCGGGAGTCTGTTTGTCTCTCCCCGTTTCCAGCTTCAGAAAAATACAAAAAAAAAAAAAAAACAAAAAAAAACTATTGGACTTGATAAATGAATTCAGCAAGGTGGCAGGTTATAAAATCAATATTCAGGAATCAGTGGCATTTATATACACCAACAATGAACTGTCTGAAAGAAAAATTAAAGCAACAATCCCCTTCACTATTGCAACAACAACAACAAAAAAATACCTAGGAGTAAATTTAGCCAAGGAGGTTAAAGACCTGTACTCAGAAAATTATAAAACATTGATAAAAGAAATCAAGGAAGATACAAACAAGTGGAAGCATATACTGTGTTCATGGATAGGAAGAATAAACATCATTAAAATGTCTATACTACCGAAAGCAATCTATAAATTCAATGCAATTCCTATTAAAATAACAATGTCATACTTCAAAGATGTAAAACAAATATTCTAAAAATTTATATGGAACCAAAATAGAACATGAATAGCCTCAGCAATCTTGAAAAAGAAAAATAAAGCAGGGGTATCACACTTCCTGATATCAAGTTACACTACAAGGCCATTGTACTCAAAACAGCCTGGTACTGGCATAAGAACAGGCATATAGATCAATTGAACAGAACAGAGAACCCAGAAATAAAACCACACTTTTATGGTCAACTGACATTCGACAAGGGAGGTAAGAGCATACAATGCAGTAAAGACAGTCTCTTTAACAAATGGTGCTGAAAAATTGGACAAATACATGCAAGAAAATGAAACTAGACCACCAACTTAAACCATTCACAAAAATAAACTCAAAACGTATAAAAGACTTGAACGTAAATGGTGAAACCATGATCATCTTGGAAAAAAACATAGGCAGTAATGTCTCTGACATCTCTCACAGCAATATATTTGCTGAATTAATTCCATGGGCAAGTGAAATAAAGGACAAGATGAACAAATGAGACTATATCAAACTAAAAAGCTTTTGCACGGTAAAAGACACCATGAACAAAATAAAAAGACAAACCTCACATGGGAGATCATATTCGCCTACACATCCAATAGGGCAAGTGGTTCTCAACCTGTGGGTCGCGACCCCGGCGGGGGTCGAACGACCAAAACACAGGGGTCGCTACGGGTCGCGACCCACAGGTTGAGAACCACTGCCATAGGGGTTCATAACCAAAATCTACAAAGAACTTGTAAAACTCAATGCCAGGAAAGTAAACTATCCAATCAAAACTTGGGCAAAAAAACTGAATAGACACTTCTCTAAAGAGGACATACAGATGGCCAATAGGCATATGAAAAAATGTTCAACATCACTAATCATTAGAGAAATGCCAATTAAAACCACAATGAGATATCACCTCACACCTGTCAGAATGGCGCTCATCAACAAAACAACACAGAATAAGTGCTGGTGAGGATGTGGAAAGAAGAGAACCCTCCTGTACTGCTGGTGGGAATGCAGACTGGTGCAGCCACTGTGGAAAACAGTATGGAGATTCCTCAAAAAATTAGAAATAAAACTGCATTTTGACCCAGCTATACCACTTCTAGAAATATATCCTAAGAATAACAAATCACCAATTCAAAAGGAGAAATGCACCCTCATGTTCACTGCAGCATTGTTTACAATAGCCAAGATCTGGAAACAGCCTCCAAGTGTCCGTCAGAGGACTAGTGGATTAAAAAGCAGTGGTACAGGCCCTGGCTGGTTGGCTGAGCGGTGGAGCGTCGGCCTGGCGTGCGGGGGACCTGGGTTCGATTCCCGGCCAGGGCACACAGGAGAAGCGCCCATTTGCTTCTCCACCCCCTCCCCCTCCTTCCTCTCTGTCTCTCTCTTCCCCTCTTGCAGCCAAGGCTCCATTGGAGCAAAGATGGCCCGGGCGCTGGGGATGGCTCCTTGGCCTCTGCCCCAGGCGCTAGAGTGGCTCTGGTCGCGGCAGAGCGACACCCCAGAGGGGCAGAGCATCACCCCCTGGTGGGCAGAGCGTCGCCCCTGGTGGGCGTGCTGGGTGGATTCCGGTCGGGTGCATGTGGGAGTCTGTCTGACTGTCTCTCCCCGTTTCCAGCTTCAGAAAAGTACAAAAAAAAAATAAAAATAAAAATAAATAAAAAGCAGTGGTACATATACACAATGGAATACTAAACGGTCGTGAAAAAGAAGGAAATCTTACCCTTTCAACAACATGGATGGACCTGGAGTCTATTATGCTAAACAAAATAAGCCAGGCAGAGAAAGAAAAACATCATATGACCTCACTCATCTGAGGAATCCTATGAACAATGTGAACTGAGGAAGGGAAGAGAGGCAGAGAAAGGGTCAAAGAGTCCAGAAGGAAAGGGGAAGAGAGAAGGGGATCAAAGAAAGAGAAGACATTAGTGAAAGTATATACACATAACACAGAGAGATAGAGGGCAGGATAGTAAATCATGGAGTAAAGGGGGGAAAGTGGTGGGGGGCTGGGGCAAAAGGGGTATCGAGGGGAACAAGGGAGGAGAGAGGGAGATATATTCGAGGGTACACTTTTAACTATGTAAACACAACAAATTAAAATCAATAAAAAATAGGTTTCTAAGACAGTATTAATTTGCATATAATTTTCCAAGATACAGATAAATAAATATTGCCTATAATTCAGAGCCAATTCCTAATTGTCTTTCTATGTACATATATGTCCATAGTCAATATCTATATATGCCTTTATATAAAACAAATCCTTATGTTATAAAAGTCAGTTAATAAAAATGGCCTAATGTTTAAAATCTGAATTTATAGAACACTTAAAGTGCATATGACTCTTTATATCATAGAAAGAGAAAGGATTTTTTAAATCTTGTAAACAGGATTCATCAAGTTTCCTCTACATTATACTCCTAGTTATAATAACAGGATTTAATATTTATAAAACTTTTCAAGAGTATGTATTATAATGTATGCCTCTGTGGATTACATGCTATTATGCCTCACAATAGTCCTGTGAGTTAGGAACTATGCATAAATATAATTAGGTAAATGTCTATACAATAAAAAGTCCAACTACCTAAACATGGCCTAAATGGTCATGTCTGTCAGCCTGACCATAATATCTTGTATATACTTTTCACAATTTGGTCTGTTTATTACTTACTAAAACGTGACTTTTGCAAACTATAGTTTTATAAATTGAGGTACAAATGACATACAACATTATATTAGTTACAGGTGTACAACATTTTTATATTTATATATATTGTGAAATGGTCACAAGAAGTCTAGTTAACATCTGTCACCATATGTACTTACAGAATTTTTTATTATTGTGATAAGAGCTTTTAAGATGTACTCTCTTAGCACCTTTCAAATATGCAATACAGTACTACTAACTATAGTCACCATGTTATACATTATATCCCATGACTTATTTATTTTATAATTGGAAGTTTGTAACTTTTCACTCCTTTCACCCATTTTGCCCACCCCTCAACCCCCTATCTCTGGCAACCACCAATTTACTCTCTGTGTCAATGAAGCAAGCTATATTTTCAATATTACAAAAAGATATAAAGTTTAAACAGAAAAGTAAAACAGCCATTTAATATAAGAAAACATATATCCATCCTAAATTTGAGTGATAAAAATTGATTTTGTTAGCATTTTGTCACCTTCTGTACTTATCAAAGAAAAAGGAAAAAAAGATTCAAATAAATATAAAGCCTTCCAATTAACAGATTCTTGTTTGTAATTTTAAAATTATTTTTGTTAATTCACTGTATGTGCAATAGTGGATGGAAGGCAGGGTAAGCGAAATAGCTGTTCCTAATTTCTCTTGAGATTAAACTGTTCTAATGACCACATCTCTCTTGTTTATTTCTGTATCTCCAGCACCTAAAATAAGTCCCCATATATCATATATTTTTTACTTTTCATATTTTTTGGGGGGCCTCAATCAAAAGGACTTGGGCTCCCTAACACATATGTTTTAATGAATGAATGACTCTCTTAGATCAGGTATAAAGGCACTTAGAGAATCCTTTGGTTTCTTCCAATCGTGGCATTCAAAGGAGAATTATAAGCTATCTCCTTTAGGTAATCTATTTTAGCATTAGCATCCTCTCAGTATCCTTAAAATTTGGCCTCTCAAACAAACAAAACAAAACAAAACAAAAAAACTATACTGTTTAACATTCAGCTTACCAAAACAATTCTTTCACACTGATTCTAAGTCCCTATATATACAGGGTGATTTAGAAAGAATAATAATAAGCAGGTCTATTTACTTATGGGTGGTAAATTTTTGTTGTTTTACTTATTTTTAACAAAATAAATCCTCATAAGACACTAACCTCACTTTCTCCTCTTTATTTCTTGTACAAGGAAATTAAATCAAGGTTAGTGCATAAACAATAAGAAGATGGTAGAGGGCTAGAAAAGGGGTCTGTAGAAAATTTGTCTAACTGTTGCCAATTAGCACTAGTGAGCAGCATATATCTAAAATCCTGCCTCTAAAATACACTCCCCATCTTCGCCCTTAAATCACAATGTCAGTGACCAGTCTTTAAGAGTCATGTTGGATCTAAAAGAGATCTCTCTTATTCCTGAGCCACTGCATAATTCTAGTGTTGACCAGCGACTCATATCAGTGTCCAAATGTGACTCTTCAGTGATAAAATGCCAATAGTTAGCTATATAAAATGCCAATAGTTAGCCGGTAGTTAACAAGTAGCAAGGAGCCTTTGGCAGCCATTGACAGGCTGCTCATAATAAGTAGTTATTAGTAGTGAAACCAGATCAGCCTGATTAAATTTACAACAGCACTTATGACCTGGTTCTAAGGTGGTGTGAAAAATTAGAAATCTGTTTCTAACATTATTTTCTTGAAGGTCTTCATCATAAATAGTAAGCTAAAAACCTGATTTACAGTATCAAAATTGTATCTATACACCATGAAATAATAGTAATACTCAGCCTTTGTATTAAACACACTTAAAAGATTTATTTTTTTGTATAGTTTCTCTATCAGTTTTAGAGAAAAAGATGCTTCATATACATACAGGTAGTGAAGATACTAACCTGGGCATTAAATATTCTAGGGCAGGGACAATTGCATCAGTTAAGTCAGGGATAGGAATAAAACATTTTTAACAATGAGATCAGTAGTGGGTCATAAAAAAATACTATTTTAATGGTGTTTCATTGATGTCCTATATTATAGACAAATAATGCTAGAGTATGAATTTGGAATTAAATGATTTGGTGTGCTTAGAAAAAGAAATATTTGCTTTATACAAACAGACAAGTTCACAATTAAAATGACTACAATCAATTTTGAAGAATTGAAAAAGACTAAAATATAAAAGTGAGATTAAATAAAAAAAACTAATCAATAGTTTGTAGAAATTCAGTTATTCATAGAACTTAGTAAAATTCTCCATCCAGTCTTCTAACTAAGCTGTATATACAGTTACTGGCTGTACTTGGTAATGCTACTTACTCCACTTCAGGCCACCCTGAATACTACATTTCATATTTAGGCTTCTATTTGCCTATAAAACCTTGATATATACAGTTTAAGTGATGATCTTCACTTTCTATCTGTTTGCATTATCCTTACCGGAAAGTAGATTTTCCTTTATATCCACCCAGAACACTAGTAGCTTCTTAATATCTGTTGACTAACCTTGAAGATCTTAACATCAAAATTAACACCAGAAACCACACCTCCACTAGTGCCATGACAGAGTGAAGGAGAAAGTGGGACTAACTTTCCCTCTGGATATAAACAACGAGAAAACTAGAGGTAACACATGAAACAACCATTTCATACGCTGGGCAACAGGCAGTGCAGACCTATAGAATACCTGAGAAAGGAGGGACAAACTAAATCAAGCCCTATCATCACTCTGCTTGTTTGCCTCAGAGCACATTCTGAAGCACATTTCAGGAAGGGAGAAACCCAAATATAGGACAGTGGTTTTCTGAGTTGAGGACATCAAGAGACAAAATTGGGGGGATGTTAAAGCAGCTGGAAATTGTTGGAGTATCAGATAGGAGGAAGCTATACAGGAAAAAAAACAACTTGGATAGGGGTCCCTTTGCAGATGTGTAGAGTGAAAGTCCACCAGGCCAGGCAAATACTATAGTTACTCACACAGGGAGGGGAAAGACCTCAGTGAACACCAAGAATATCCCGTAGAGACCTCATGGGTCACACTTCAGAGATAGGAATAAACTAGTCTTAGAGCAAAAGTAGACTTACCCTAAAAATGGTGGGTAACTTTAACAACCCAGACCAAGCTTTTAACAACAAACAAATGTAACCAGATTAATTTGAATAGAAAGCAACTTTAAATAAAGATAAGTACCAAAAACAAAGAAAAATGGGGCATTAAAATAACTTACAGTAGAAATGCTGGCTTCTCAATTTTCAGAAGTGGGCTGATTTCAGCATATACAGTGCATAGAGTAGGGCAAAAGTAAGTTTACAGTTGTGAGTATGTAAAACACAGAGCTCATTCTTGTATTATTATTTATTATGGTATCATTTTCCATATGAGTAACAGTAAACCTATTTTTGCCTCATCCTGTACAGTCTTGTATTAAGTTGTTAATAAAAATACATGAAAAACTTAAACAAATAAAGAAATAGTTTCAGAATGGTAAATGATTTGCCAGATCACTAAAGTTGTGTGCGTTGTTACCTCTACAGAGAGAGCAATATGAAATACTACAAAACCAGTATAATGAAAAATATTTTGTTACATTTTCATATTGAGCATTCTGGTGCTGTGACATTCTGGAGAGTGAACAGTTTACTAGCAGGTTATATCTCAAAAATTTACAATGAGCTAAATGAAGGGGAAAAAGGTTCACTTAGAAATTCAACTGATGCCATAATGTTCTAGAACAGTTACTTTACCCACCAAGGGAGCCTTGTAGTTACACATAGAGCCAATGTAACACAACTTTCTCCACCTAGGAGAATAATACTACAGACAGTAATGAGTTATTTTCCCCAAATTGAGAAAATGGGCACTGCTTTGTGCTAGGAAGACACAGTGGGTATCAAGATTTAACTAAGATATAATTACCACTGACAAAAAAATTTCCTAAGTGTCAAATGCAAATCAAGAGACACAATGAAGCCTGACTGATGGTGGCACAATGGGTAGAGCATCGACTTGGGACAATGAGGCCCCAAATTTGAAACTGCAAGGTCACTGGTTTGAGCACGGGCTTAACCGGTTTGAACGCAGGCTAGCCAGCTTGAGCACAGGGTCACCAGCTTGAGTGTGGGGTCGCCAGTTTGAGCATGGGATCATCGACATGATCCCATGGGTGCTGGTTTGAGTCCAAAGGTTACTGGCTTGTGCAAGGGGTCATTGGCTTGGCTTAAGCCTACCAGTCATGCATATACACTGCTCACAAAAATTAGGGGATCAGGGAACATGCAGATACTTCAGTACTTTCAGCCTTTTGTACAATGCATTTTCGCCAATGAAATAAAAGTTGGTTTTGCATCTCATTTGCATAATCAATCAACTTTCTTTGACTTGTCATTTGCTTTTCTGGTGTTCTTATTTAATTTTAAAAAATCAAATACTTCTTTTTTTTTTATCGCTTCATATTCATTTTGAAATATCCCTTAATTTTTTTGTGTGTGTGTTTTTCTGAAGCTGGAAACGGGGAGAGACAGTCAGACAGACTCCTGCATGCGCCTGACCAGGATCCACCTGGCACGCCCACCAGGGGCGATGCTCTGCCCACCAGGGGGCGATGCTCTGCCCCTCTGGGGCGTCGCTCTGCCCCGACCAGAGCCACTCTAGCGCCTGGGGCAGAGGCCAAGGAGCCATCCCCAGCGCCCGGGCCATCTTTGCTCCAATGGAGCCTCGGCTGCAGGAGGGGAAGAGAGAGACAGAGAGGAAGGAGGGGGAGGGATGGAGAAGCAAATGGGCGCTTCTCCTATGTACCCTGGCCGGGAATCAACCCGGGTCCCCTGCATGCCAGGCCGACGCTCTACGGCTGAGCCAACCGGCCAGGGCCATATCCCCTAATTTTTGTAGCAGTCTATAAGAAGCAATCAATGAACTAAAGTGTCACAACTATGAGCTGATGCTTCTCATCTCTCTCCCTTCCTGTCTGTCTCCTATGTCTCTCTCAAATAGAGAGAGAGAGAGACAGTGCATCAATTCCCCATTAACCTATAGATCCACACTAAAAATAGAAGTTATACAGAAGTTAAAAACATTTTTTCAAATAAAATTTTTATCAGTTTTGCAACAGTATTAAATGTATTCAAATATAAATAGCAAAAGCACAATGACTCTAACTACTCTTAAGTAACTTAAAAATGATTATGCTGTGAGGCTTTATCCAGTCTAATTATCCTTTTTTTAAAAAAAGAAAGAAGGAAAGGAAGAAAACTAAGTGTAATGGTGAAGCTTCATATTTACTTTTATAATTAACCATGTTAAACTTATGTTCTACTTCATGGACTATTATCTTCAAATCTTATTCAATTTCAGTTATCTTTAACCAGTTCTTTACTTAAATGTGTAATAGCATTTCCACCAAAAAATGAGCAAATAATGCATAAGAATTTAATAAATTCAGTTAAATAATATTAAATGTTGCTATAGGAGATTCTTGGCATGTCTGTTTGAAATGAAAGTCTTGTTAATAATTTTTACATTATATTTATTCAAGGTTCCCAGCATTTGTACAGAAAATTTAAAGGCAGAAAATAAAATTATTTTAGAAAATTATTTCCCAAAGGATAAATTTCAGCTAAATAAAAAGTGACCTTGAATAAGAATTTTGAAAATAGAAAAAACATATATGGCTTTGATAGTATAATATTCCCTCTGGAATTTATACTTAAGAAAAAAATTACATAAAGAGATTTATATAAGGATGTTCATGACACAGTTTTACTGATAGGACAAAAATTGGAAATAACTTATTTGTCCAAGTCTATGGAACTCATTAAATTATAGTATACCATTTGCATATGTGTGTACATAAAGTAATGGAAGTAAATAAAATAAAATATTAAAAGTGATCACAACAAATACTGACAACACCAATGCTAGTGACGATGTGGAGCAATGGGAACTCTCATTTATTGCTGGTGGGGATGCAACATGGTACAATCACTGTGGAAGACAGTTTGGCAGTTTTCTTACAAAGCTAAACATACTCTTAACGTGCAACCCAGAAATCATGTTCCTTGGTATTTACCCAAAGGAACTGAAAACTTATGTTCACACAGAACCTTGCACATGAATGTTTACAACAGCTTTATTCATAATTGCCAAAACTTAAAAGCAATCAAGGTGTCCTTAAATTAGAAAATGAAAAAATAAACTGTTATATCAAGACAATAGGGCCCTGGCCAGTTGGCTCAGCCGTAGAGCGTTGGCCTGGCATGCGGGGGACCCGGGTTCGATTCCCGGCCAGGGCACATAGGAGAAGCGCCCATTTGCTTCTCCACACCCCCCTCCTTCCTCTCTGTCTCTCTCTTCCCCTCCGGCAGTCGAGGCTGCATTGGAGCAAAGATGGCCCGGGCGCTGGGGATGGCTCCTTGGCCTCTGCCCCAGGCGCTAGAGTGGCTCTGGTCGGGGCAGAGCGACGCCCCAGAGGGGCAGAGCATCGCCCCCTGGTGGGCAGAGCATCGCCCCTGGTGGGCGTGCCGGGTGGATCCCGGTCGGGCGCATGCGGGAGTCTGTCTGACTGTCTCTCCCCATTTCCAGCTTCAGAAAAATACAAAAAAAAAAAAAAAAAGACAATAGAATATTATTCAGCATGAAAAAGAAGAGCTATCAACCCACTAAAAGACATGGAGGATCCTTAAATGAATAATACTAAGTGAAAGAAGCCAATCTGAAAAGACTGTATAATTCTAATGACATGACATTCTGGCAATGGCAAAATTAGGGAGACTGTAAGGGATCTGTGGTTGCCAGGGGTGGTGGTAGGTTAGGAAGCTTGAGTAGGTAGAGCACAGAGTATTTTGGGGGCAGTAAAATTACTCTGTATCATATTATAATGGCAAATACATGTCATTAGACATTTATCTAAACCTATAGAATGTACAACAGAACAGTGAACACTAATTTAAACAATGGACTTTGAGTGATAACAATGTGTCAATGTAGATTCATCAGCTATAATAAATATTACCACTCTGGTGTGGGTGTGGTCCATGGAGGATCCTATGTATGTGTAGGGGCCAGGATGTATGGGAACTCTCTGTTCCTTCCACTCAATTTTGCTATAAACCATATACTGCTATTTTGTGTGTGTGTGTGTGTGTGTGTGTATGTGTGTGTGTGTGTGTGTGTGTGTCTCAGAGACAGAGAGAGAGAGAGAGTCAGAGAGGACGGACAGACAGGAAGGGAGAGAGATGAGAAGCATTAATTCTTGGTTGTGGCACCTTAGTTCACTTATTGCTTGCTTCCTCATATGTGCCTTGATGGGGGAAGGAGAGGGGGAAGAGGCTACAGCAGAGTGAGTGACCCCTTGCTCAAGCCAGCGACTTTGAGCTTCAAGCCAGCGACCTTTGGGCTCAAGCCAGCAACCATAGGTCATGTTCATGATCCCACACTCAAGCCAGTGACCCTGCCTTCAAGTTGGTGAGCCCATGCTCAGGCTGGATGAGCCTGAACTAAAGCCAGTGACCTCAGGGTTTCAAACCTGAGTCCTCTGTGTCCCAGTCCAATGCTCTATCTACTGTGCTACATACAGCCTGGTCAGGCATAAACTGCTCTTTAAAAATATTTTTTTTAAAGGTGACGGTAGTGGGTGATGGAGCTTCCTACTTCCTTCTCTATAATATTGTGTATTTTGAAAATTTTCTATAATCAGGAAAAAATTACTTTAAAATTTGGTCATGAGTTCCTATCTTCTTTGCCAAGCTTATTGTAAACTATAATCTAAATGTAACAACTTCAAGTACAGATGAACAATAATATTTCACTCTAATATTAAATTATTTCAATAAACTATAACCAAGAAAACGTCTTTCCAAGTAATGTAAATTGCATATCCCAAGAAAATCAGATGAGTGGAAAATGCTTAAAAGCAGTCTAATTACTTTTCTGATTACTCAGCACAAAAAATAACTTATTCATAATTCCTTACTGACTTTACCACTCTTATTTTTCTTAAATCTTCCTGTTAATTCTTTTTCTAGTCTTTCTACATGCCATTTTAGCAGTTAAATGTATTCTGCTTTATGTCCCTACTACTTCTTGAACCTTCCTTTTTAAAGTTTCCCTTTGTTCCAGTTCCTTAATCATAGTCAAATGCCTATGCTCACCTAGCTATAATACTTTTGATGATGTCTTTACTTGGGCCCACCTCATGATTGTCATATTTGAAGTATCCATTTTTTTTTTTTTTTGTATTTTTCTGAAGCTGGAAACGGGGAGGCAGTCAGACAGACTCCTGCATGCGCCAGACCGGGATCCACCTGGCACGCCCACCAGGGGGCGATGCTCTGCCCATTCGGGGCGTTGCTCTGTGGCAACCAGAGCCACTCTAGCACCTGGGGCAGAGGCCAAGGAGCCATCCCCAGCACCCGGGCCATCTTTTGCTCCAATGGAGCCTTGGCTGCGGGAGGGGAAGAGAGAGACAGAGAGGAAGGAGAGGGGGTGGGGTGGAGAAGCAGATGGGCGCTTCTCCTGTATGCCCTGGCCGGGAATCGAACCCAGGACTTCTGCACGCCAGGCCGATGCTCTACCACTGAGCCAACCGGCCAGGGCCTGAAGTATCCATTTTAATATGTGATCTTAAGTGACGCTAGTGCTTATAATCCATTTTCCACTTTCCCTACAGCAATTCTAGAAGAGGTTTATTTTGCTCATAACAAATTTCAACAATGTCTCTGATCTGTACTTTTTAGGGCACAGACAGAACAGGAAAGAAATGCTTGAGCAGAACACACCTGTGGACACAAGCACCCAGAACTCATCATGTCAGCGAAGGAAGTGGCCAGGAGTTCAAAGAAAAATCCTAACTCTGGAAAAACACAGCTAATTCTTTCCCTCTGCTTTTCAGAGGGTATAAATGTATGGTCATCTTTAAAATCATTATTTGGAACATTTTTTTAAGTTCTATATAAAATAATCATAATTACACAGTCACCCCTACACAGAGTTTGATGTATTTCCTACTGTTAGCTTGAAACATTTGGACATTTATAGCATTTGCTATTTCTGGCCACTTATGTATCTCTTTATTACAAACCTCTCAGGCATCTATTTTGTGTAAAGTATTGAGGACTGATGAAACATCATTAATTTAGGACTCACTAATGCTGAATTTGTGGCAATATGGTCAAAGAATGCATCTGGATACCAAAAAAAAAAGAGTTAAACAAATTAATAGCTTAAGAACATAATCCTAAATACCTAATATCAAAAACAAAAACTATATTTTAACATATGAGAAACTTTACTAATAGACACTTACACTCATTACCATCAACAGTTAGTAAGCACCTGCTATTTTCTAGGTCTTAAACTAAAATAAATAAATATACAATCTTTGCCCTTAACTAATTTTTAGACTTGTTAACGGGACAAAACATGTAATGGAAAAATAATATCAGTATTGAAAAGTAGTATATCATGGGTGTGCAGACAACAAAAACATCAAAAATTCAGAATAAGAAGAGACCATTGTTAGAGATTCTTAACAAAGGGGCTTTAACTGACAAGAGGAAATGGCACTGAAGCTAGGAATTAAAGAAAATAGGACAAGCAGGAAGAAAGGGGGATTTTTAAGTAAAGTATAACAACATGAAAGAATTATCTACAAGCATACCTCAGAAATACTGCTGCCAATTTGACTCTAGATCACCGCAATAAAGTGAGTTACATGAATTTTTTGATGTCCCAGTACATATAAAAAGTATGTTTACACTATATCATAGTCTATTAAGTATGCAACAGTATTATATCTAAAAAATTACATATGTACATACTTTAATTTTAAAGTAATTTATTGATAAAAAAATAGTAACCATCATCTGAGCCTTCAGTGAGCTATACTCTTTTTGCTGGTTCATGTCCTGCTTCAATGTCGATGGTTGCTGACTGATCAGGGTGGGGGTTCCTGAAGGCTGGGGTGGCTTTAGGAATTTCTTAAATGAAACAACAATGAGGTTTGCCACATTGACTGACTCTTTCCTTTCACTAGTGATTTATCTGCATCATGCAATGCTGTAGCATTTTCCCTACAGTAGACTTTCTTTCAACATTGGAATCAATCCTCTCAAACCCTGCCCTTGCTTTATCAAGTTAAGTTTATGTGATATTCTACCTCCTTTGTTGTCATTTCAACAATCTTCAGCGTATCTTCACCAGTAGATTCCAGCTCAAGAAACCACTTTATTTGCTCACCCATAAGAAGCAAGCCCTTGGGTCCAAGCTGGTGAGCTTTGCTCAATCCAGATAAGCCCGCACTCAAGCTGGCGACCTCAGGGTCTCGAACCTGGGTCCTCTGCATCCCAGTCCAACACGCTATTCACTGCACCACTGCCTGGTCAGGCAGGAGCTGATACTATTTTAAGGGTATCTTTGCTCACCCATAAGAAGCCAGCCCACACCCATTAGTTGTGTCATGAGATTGCAGCTCAGTCACAGCTTTAGGCCCCAGTTCTAATTCTAGATCTCTCATTCCCACATCTGTAGTTACTTCCTCCACTTAAGACTTGAACCCCTCAAAGTCATTCATGAGGGTTGCAATCAACTTCTTCCAAACTCCTGTTAATACTGATATTTTGATTTCTTCCCATGAATCATGAATGTTCTAATGGCATCTAGAATGGTGACTACTTTGCAGACAGTTTCAGTTTACTTCGCCCAGATCCATTACAGGAGTCACTGTCTGTGGCAGCGACAGCTTTAAAAAATGTATTTCTTAAATAACAAGACTTGAAAGTCAAAATTACTCCTTGATTCATGGGTTGCAGAATGGATGATGTGTTAGTAGGCGTGAAAATAGCATTAATCTCTAACATCTCCATCAGTTCTTTCGGGTGACCAGGGCATTGTCAATGAACAGTAATATTTTGAAAGGAATCTTTTTTCCTAAGCAGTAGGTCTAACAGTGGACTTAAAATATTCAGTGAATCATGTTGTAAATAGATGTGCCATTATCTAGGCTATGTTGTTCCATTTATAGAGCACAGGCAGAGTAGATTTAGCATAATTCTTAAGGGCATAGAATTTTCAGAATTGAAATGAGCATTGGCTTCAACTTAAACTCACCAGCTCTCTTAGCCCCTAATACGAGAGTCAGCCTGTCTCTTGAAGCTTTGAAACTAGCATTGACTTCTTCTCTCTAGCTGTGAGAATCCTCAATGGCCTCTTCTTCCAAAATAAGGCTATTTCATCTACATTGAAAATCTGTTATTTAGTGTAGACACCTTCATAAATTATCCTCTGAATAACTTACTGCAGCTTCTACATCAGCACTTGATGCTCCACCTTGCACTTGTATGT
Source organism: Saccopteryx leptura (assembly GCF_036850995.1). Taxonomy (NCBI): domain Eukaryota; kingdom Metazoa; phylum Chordata; class Mammalia; order Chiroptera; family Emballonuridae; genus Saccopteryx; species Saccopteryx leptura. The sequence continues at coordinate 136,341,952 of NC_089506.1, forward strand.
TACAGAGTAGGTTTCTTTTTTTATGTTGTAGAGACAGCTTTTTTCCCCCATGAACCAGTATCTGCTAGCTTCAAACTTTTCCCCTACAGCTTCCTCACCTCTCTCAGCCTTCACAGAATGGAACAGAGTTAGAGCCTTGCTCTGGATTAGACTTTAGTTTAAGGGAATGTTGTGGCTGGTGGTCTATCCAGATGACTACAACTTTCTCCATATCAGCAATAAGGCTGTTTCACTTTTTTATCTTTCGTGTGTTCACTGGAGTAGCACTTTTACTTTCCTTCAAGAACTTTTCCTTTGCATTCACTACTTGGCTGTTTAGTGTAAGAGGCCTAGCTTTCAGCCTATCTTGGCGTTCGACATGCCTTCCTCACTGTGCTTAATCATTTCTGAATGATTGGTTTGGTTTAGAATAACAGAGGTGTCAAGTCTTCTTTTCACTTGGACACTTAGAAGCCATTGTAGAGTTATTAATTAGTCTATTTTCAATTTTTTGTGTCCGAGGGAATAGAGAGGCCAAGGAGAGTGAGAAAAACAGGAGAATGGAGGTCAGTGGAGCTGACCTATACATTTATACATACAAAATGACATATACATTTTTCAGTTAAGTTTACTGTCATATGTTGACACAATGCATGGTGCCCTAAAACAACTACCATAGTAACATCAAAGATCACTGATCACAGGTATCACAAATATAACAATACAAAAGTTTAAAATATTATATGAATTACCAAAATGTGACACAGGGACAGGATGTGAACAAATGTTGTTAGAAAAGTGATGCCAATGGACTTGCTGAACATAGGGTTGCCACAAACCTTCAATTTGTAAAATTACAATATCTGCAAAGTGCAATGAAGTGAACACAATAAAACAAGGTATGTCTATATATTATATGGACACTGTTGACCAAATAAAATTCTCTATGTACCTGAAATTAATAAAATTGTGTCATAAATATTCTATATATCAATATGCAAACATTTTTATTCTATTATTTAAATAGAATGTAGTAATAATAGCAGCTTATATATATATAGTGGTTTATAACTTGTCAAATATTCTCACATGGAAGTATATTATTAATTATACTTCTAGTACTAGCAGCTTCTAGTAATTTTATTTTATTAAAAATGTATTCACATAATTCTCCTTTAATACTTTTTTTAGACTTTTATTAAAATAAGCCTTAATATGTGCATTTGTAATTGAAAAAAATGTTCATCTAGATGGTATTCTCTATGGTATTTCTTAATTATAATTTAGGTTACCACAAAAAACTTTGGAATACAGAAATTTATTTTGTACCCAAAAGCATAGGCAAAAAGTCACAATACTTTTTAAATGTCATAAAGTACAATCAACATTTTTCAAATTTAAAGTTATTCTGATTCTTCAATTTAAAATAAAAATAATCATGTATTTGTATTAAATAATCAATAGGTAAAAGAAAATCAAACAAGGGGAGAATAAAGAGAATTAAACATAACATGAACCTCTACTAAATTAATCTCCAGATAATCAATTTTCAATCAATTGCATTAATAAGTATTTAGCACTCATGGAAACCTGTATCAACTAAAAGAGAGTGAGCTAAAAAAATCTTGACTTCTTGCCTGACCAGGGGTGGCGCAATGGATAGAGTGCCTAACTTGGACGCGGAGGACCCAGGTTCGGGACCCCGAGGTCGCCAGCTTGAGCATGGGCTCATCTGGTTTGAGCAAGGCTCGCCAACTTGAGCCCAAGGTCGCTGGCTCGAGCAAGGGGTCATTCGGTCTGCTGTAGCCGTCCCCCCCCCCCCCCCCCCGTCAAGGCACATATGAGAAAGCAATCAATGAACAACTAAGGAACTGCAAGGAAGAATTGATGTTTCTCATCTCTCTCCCTTCCTGTCTGTCTGTCTCTGTCTCTGTCACCAAAAAAAAAAAAAAAAAATCTTGATTTCTTTAAGTCCAGATGGAAATAATCACACTAAGTCCTCAATTTTTGATAAGCAATAACAGCTTATCTAAAATCATCAAATCCAAAAATAAAACTAAGGTGATAACTAATATCCTATCTAGATTACTGAAATCGTATCCCAAAATAATAGGCACCGAAACACTGCAATAAATCAGACAATATTAACTTAATAAAAATAAATGTAAAATCCTGTGCTTGAATCAAATATCTTAGATAAGATAGACAAATATTACTTTATAACAGCCCCTTTGAAAAGACAAATTTTATTTGACTGCAAATTTAATATGAACTAATAGTGTACTTGTCCTGCCAAATGAGCTAATTTTATCTTTAAATGAATTAATACAGTACATAACTTGGAAAGAAAAGGTGATACTCTTAGAAGGATGAGAAGGAGGAAAATACAAGTCATGAGCAATAGTTGAAAGTATCAATGATACATACCCCACAGAAAGAAAAGTCTCAAATACTTAATAGGTGCTCAGCTACTAGAGGGATTGGTCTTATTTTCATGGAGAAAGAGGGTAGAACGAAAACCAAAGAGTACAAGTGATAAGACAGGAAATTGTAACTATATACCAAAGACCTTTTTGTAACCATTACAGCAATACAAAGTGTCATGAACTATTTTGAGGTGGGGAAATGTGAGTGTCCAATCTCTAAAAACGTAAAGGTACAGATTGAAGCTGGGGATACTGCAAGGGCTTTATTGATAGAAGTCTGGATGATATGACCTTTAAAATTCCCTCCAAGGATAAGATTAAATAATCCTATTATTATTAAAATTTGACCCAGAGCAACTGGGTGATTTCCAGATCAGTAGGACTATTTGGTAGAAGAGTTGAGATTAAGATGTATGACTGAAAACTCAGTCCATTATATCTAGAAATATACTGCAAAAACATCATGATTCAATATCTTCCTGAAAGAAATTACATTAGCCAGGGTGTATGACTCTGTGACCAAGGGAAGGACAGAAAAATGGCCAGCTCACCTGTCGAAGTTGAATCCAAGGTAACTGCTAGTATAACTGCCACTTGCACCATCCTGTGCCTCCGTTCATATATTAAGAAAAAACTCTGTTTCTCCAAAATATGTGTGGGTCCTATAGATCAATGTGGACCAATGTTCCAAAATTTCAAACCTAAAATGTGAGCTAAAAGCATGCTAACTATATCTAAGGAAAAAATCTGGCCCTACATATCAAGGATTACTCAACTGACTCTATGGAAGCTAGTTTGATGAGTAAAATCAGACAAGCAGAGTTTCAATTAATAAATGGAAAGAGATGCTGTATATTTCTATAAAACTCTAAAAGAATATACAATTTATAAACACATTTACTCTTTCCAAATTTTCCCAGATGATAGCTTTGCAAAGAGCAGAGAATTGCTATATCTGATATCCCTTTAACCTAATCTACTCTATAATTAGAAATCATACTTTGCACTCAAAAACAGTTGAAGGGAGCCCTGGCTGGTTGGCTCAGCAGTAGAGCATTGGCCCAGTGTGTGGAGGTCCCGGATTTGACTCCTGGTCAGGGCACACAGGAGAAGCAACCATCTGCTTCTCTACCTCCCCCTTCTCTCTCTTTCTCTCTTCCTCCCACAGCCACGGCTCAAACGGTTTGAGTGAGTTGGCCCCAGGCACTAAGGATGGCTTCATGGCCTCTGCCTCAGATGCTAAAAGCTCAGTTGTGAGCAACAGAGCATGTTCCAGAGCATCACCCCCTAGTGGGCTTGCCAGGTGGGTCCCGGTCGGGTTGCATGTGGGAGTCTGTTTCTGCCCCCCCCACCTCTCACATAATAATAATTAAAAAAAATTTTTTTAAACAATTGAAAGGGATAAATTACACTAATATTGACGACCTCAAAGCCAGCTAAATAGGAAATATGTTATAATAGGTTCATAGTACTAAATCAGATTACTATGCCATTTCACTATTTTCTTGGCATATCAAAATATAAATTATAGAATGTAAGTAAAATATTTTCCTAGAGGTTTGCATTCCTTAATTGAATTCTCTACATATTTGCAAGATTAAATGTGTTTGCAGATCAAAACACTGTCAGGTGCAAAACCTATTCCTCTACTTTTCAATGGTTCTCTTTTGATTATCCACAATAATATCTAGGAGAAACACCACGAAAGCTCCAAAACAGCAGCCCAGCCAAATTTACAGAGCTTTAGTAAGTTTCTGTTCTCCTCCCTGCCCCAAACACACACACACACACACAATTTTAACCTATTCTATCTCAGAGACAGTTCATAGCCTTAAGGTCTCTCAACTGAATAGTAAGCAATCAAATTTTTTGCAGGACATATTGTTCCCCAGCTAAAAGGTAATATTCTCCTATTTCCCTTGAAGCTGGGTATTTTACCTTGCCTGAACTTTGGCCAACTCTTCCCCAGCTGCCCTTGCTGCAGTGTCAGAAGTGGTCATTGTGTAATACTTCTCTTAGTTTTATTCTTTGGTGTATTTGATTCTGGTGATAACTCCCTCGGACTTAAAACATCAAATCACTCTACTCATTCTCCTCCATATCTGAAACCATTGCTTTGCTTTTCCTACAAGCTTTTTTTCTTCCACCTACCCCTAAAATGTTAAGAGGTCCACAAGATCACTGCATAGCATTCTTCTCTTTCCATATGTTTTCCTCAGACCAACTATGTCAGTCAATAGAAAACAGCCAATGTTTATATCATCAAACCTCAATCTCTAACTCAGAATTTGCTAAAAGCTCCACATCAATTTATTCAACTGTTTGCTGAGAATATCCACCTGAATATCTCCCAGGCAACTTAAACACTGCATTATTCTTCATTCCTCCTCTTAGTTAACAGCACATATCCATTCAGCTGTCCAAACCAAAAACCTGATAGTCATCTTCAATTCCTTACTCTTGCCTGATACACAGTTACTAAGTATTCTCGATCTTACAGTCTACGGCTCTATCTTCTCTGGCAATGTCCTCACCATTACTTTCCTAGATTACTGTAAACCATATTAAAACTGGTCTTCCTTTCCCCTAATCTCAGTTCTCTCCATACTGAAGTCAAAAGATCAGTAAAAAGCATCACTCCTCTCAAGGTGTTTCCATGATCACTGGTGGGTCATACCTATAGGATAAGGGCCAGATGGCAAATGTAGCCTCCTCAGATTTGACAATGAGCTTTCAACAAACGCTTCTATCTTATCCCATGCAGAATACTCATGTAGAAACCAAACTAAATGGTTCCATGAATTGTTTCACAGCAACCTGTCCTTGTGCAGTTCCATTATGTGGAATTCTCCCCTTCTGTTAAACCAGGAAAATGGTTCCTCCTTCTGAAGAGTCCAATCTAATGTTTCTTAATTGTGAAATCTCTTCCAACCACCCTCTTCTCCTCTCAATTTCCTTACCCTCTCTTGTACCACCATTGTACCATTATTACAGGAATTATGCAAATAAGTAATTACCACAGAGTATTTTATCTAGTTTTTCTTTTAGAATTTGAGACGCAGAAAAGATATTTATTGTCTTTGAATCTCTGACATCTGGTAGGTGTTAATGGAAAGAAGGAGGGAAAGGGAAAGAGAAAAGAAAAGGGAAAGAACAAAAAGGAGGAAAGTCTACCTGAGTAACACTCACAACTCAATGAGGAAAATTAAGACCCAGGAAGATTTTAAATGTATTGAAGGTCACTCAATAATTAATATGTAGCGTAAAAAGTACAATCATCCATCTTTCTCTCAAGCTTACTTCAGTTTCAGTATAATACCTTCTTTTCAAGTCTACTCTACTCTTCCTCAATATGTCGGTACTTTCTACTTTCTCTAACTACGGCAGGAAAGTGTTTTATAAAATGAATGTGCTCTCAAAGCATAAAAAGTTGCCCACCAAATTTTCGGTTTCCAATCTCTCAAGTAAGGAGTTTGGATGTCTTCATTCCTTCCTAACAAGTAAAAAGTGGAACAAACTGAAAAATCAACAACTCTTCTTAGACCTGTAAGAGAGGTGAAGTCACAGAGTAAACCACTGCCCCCAAAACCAGAGAGAAACACAGGCAGGTATAGAGAAACACAATTAACCAGAGCAGAAAGCCCCAAATAGGAACCTAGCCAGGAACCAGTGACTGACCGGGTAGGAAAACCTGAGCTGTAATTGACACACTGCTAGGGGCTCAGTATGGAAAAGCCTGTGATCTAATGACCTCAGGGAACCCAGCCATGGAGGGTCCCTACAACATCAGGAGTTTTATCCCAGGAGCCTAACCTTGTTCCTACAGCATCAGAGAAGAATTCCCACATTCTTCAGCAAGAGGAGGGGGAAAAGCACCATTATAACAAGCACCATTTTCAACTTTTTTACACTTGGGGACTGGTAAAAATAGAATAATTTTGGAGACTGCTAAGGCACAAATTACCCTGAGAATAAGCAAATTCAGCTAAGAGCATGGGGTCTGTAATCTTCATACAACATCAGGGGGGTTAACTCGCAGACCAGCATGAAATTTCTGGCAGACTGGTCAGTGGGCCAGTGGTTGAAAAACACTGCACTAGGGATGCTATTCTTCTGTAAAACTCTTGTTCTCAGCAGAAACCATTTTTGCTAGAACTTAAACTGCTGGGTTTCAACAAGCCTAACCTACCTGGGGTAAGTAACATACCGGTCCAGACATGGGGAAAGGGAATATACAGCTCCAGCCTCCTCTAGGCATCCTGTTCCACCTACGGGGAGTCCAACACTGAGAAAGCACTGGTGAGGTCACAGTGCAGGGGCACAGGCTCACAAAGACTGAGACCTAATCTAGACCTACAGAATGTCACCCCATCCCCACATCTTTCCAATAAATTACTACAGGCCTACTTACTAAAGTTTCTTTTCCCCAGCACATCATATCCACCCTTCAGAAAAAAGTTACAAGGCATACCAAAAGCAAAACAGTTTCAAGGGACTGAACGAGCATCAGAAGCATAGTCTGGTGTGGCAAGAATGTTGAAACTATTGGACCAGGAACTGAAAAATCTATGATTAATATGCTTCAGCCTTTAATGAAAAAAAAAAAAGAGACAACATGCAGAAATAGATGGCTAATGTAAGCTACTCAGATTATTATTGCTAGAAACTTCTCCCTTTACTTTGACAAAATGAGGGTCAGTTGTCACATTTTCTTATTTAATAGTACTTTTTCCTTTTAAGGGGCTTTATTTTACACTGTCTTTAGTTTACACTAAATGGTATAACCTATTCTTGGTATAATGGTATAATATTTACCTTTGAAAAGACTCCCAAAGATTATGTAATTAAAAAAAATTAATACAGAACTTCAAATGCATAAAAGTAACATTTTTAAAACTGATCCATGTGTTCTCTGGACATTTAAATATTTCCTAATAATATTACAATAAAAAAGAAGTGTCAATAAAAGGAAACCCTGTGCAGACAGAATCTGACTTGCAGATGTTGATCCTGCAAATCTGCTGCATCTGAGAAATTCAAGCCCCTGGCTAGGCTGCCTGCCAAGAGTCCAGTCAGTTCCCTTCTGTACCACTATTGTTAAACATTCCCTGAAGTTCCTTGTTCCACCACATCCAAGTTACCCCACCCCATTCCTTTACCCAAGCCAACTTGACCATATCCCAATACTATCCCATCTCCCCTGAACGCTCGTCCTTCCTTTTCTAAGTGCCAAAGACACTTCATCTCCAGGATGGTCTTTCACCCACCTATGTCCAGGTAATCCTTCACCCACTTCCCTGACAGCCAGTAGCCCATACTCCTACCTGTCACAGCTTCAGAGGACACTCGTTGTCCTCTTGCTGTTGCCACAACCAGAGTAGGTGAGGAAACCTTCTCTCACTGCCAACAGGCTCAGAGAAGCAATGGAAACACTCCATATTGTTTAGAAAGTATGGAAGTCAGGAGGGAAAACAACATTCTTCTGGTCATTGGAATTCCTTGTAAAGCTAACTAGATTCTCTAAATTTTATAAGAGCTTTTAAAAAATTGTTTTATTTTTCAGTTACAGTCAATGTATGATATTATGTTAGTTTCAGGTGTACAGTCCAATGATTAGACATTTCTATAACTTACAAAGTAATCACTCTGATAAATCTAGTTCCTGTCTGACACCATACATAGTTATCACAATATTACTGACTATACATCCCCATGACTGCTCTGTAACTACACTCTGTACTGCTTAATCCCTTCACCTTGCTCTCGCATCCCCCTTTATCACCCTGATAAATCTAGTTCCTGTCTGACACCACACATAGTTATCACAATGTTACTGACTATACATCCCCATGACTACTCTGTAACTACACTCTGTACTGCTTAATCCCTTCACCTTGTTCTCACATCCCCCTTTATCACCCTCCCATCTGGAAAACATCAAAATATTCTCTCTTTTCCTAAGAATCTGTTTCTGGTCTGCTCATACATTTGTTTTTTAGATTCCAAATATAAGTTAAATCATAAGGCTTTTCTTTCTTTTCTTTCTTTGTATTTTTCTTAAGTGAAAAGCAGGGAGGAAGAGAGATAGACTCCTACATGCCCACTAGGGGACGATGCTCTGTTCATCTGGGACCATTGCTCCATTGCAACTGGAGCCATTTTAGTGCCTGAGACAAGGCCATGGAGCCCTCCTCAGTGCCTGGGTCAACTGGCTCCAGTGAAGCCATGGCTGCAGGAGGAAAAGAGAGTGATAGAGAGAAGGGAGAGAGGGGAAGGGTGGAGAAGCAGATGATTGTTTCTGTTGCCCTGACCAGGTATCAAACCTGGGACTTCCACATGCTGGGCCAACTCTCTATCAGTGAGCCAACTGGTCAGGGCCATATATGGCATTTGTCTTTCTCTATCTGACTTATTTCACACAGCACAACCCACTAGGTCCATTCATGTTTTTGCAGATGGCAAAAATTCTTTTTTTTTAATAGCTGAGTTCTATTCCATTGTATACATGCATCACTTCTTCACCCATTCATCTATTAATGGACACGTAGGTCACTTCCACATCTTGGCTATTATAAATAACACGACAATGAACAAGTGAATAAATTCGTATTTTCAATTTAGTATTTTGACTTTTTTTATATAAACAACCGGACATAAAATTGCTGGGTCATTGTCTTTTGTTACAGTCCTGAAAGTCTATTTTACCTGAAATAAGTATTGATACACTAGCTCATTTTGTTTCCATTTTCATGAAATACCTTTTTCCATCTCTTTACTTTTAGATTGTATATATCTTTTGATATAAAGTGAGTCTCATACACAGCATATGTACAAGTCTTGTTTTGTTATTCATTCATCTACCATATATGTCTTTTCATTGGAGCATTTAATCCATTTGCATTTAAACTAATTGTTCATAAATACATATTTTTCTTTTTTGCCCATTAATTATGATGTTGCCTGTGGGTTTTTCATAGATAGCCTTTATAATGTTCAGAGAGTTTTGCTGAGAGTTTTGATCACAAATGGCTGCTGGATTTTATCAAATGCTTTTTCTGCATCTATTGAAATTATCATGTGGTTTTTCTCCTTCGTTTTGTTTATGTGATGAATCACATTGATTGATTTACAAATATTGTACCATCCTTGCCTCCCGAGAATAAATTCTACTTGATAATGATGTATTATTTTTTTTCATGTATTGTTGGATCCAGTTTGCTAATATTTTGTTGAGAATTTTAGCATCTAAATTCATCAGGGAAATTGGCCTATACTTTTGTTTCTCTGTGTTGTCTTTGCCTGGTTTAAAAATCAGAATTATGCTCGCCTCATAAAAGGTGCTTGGAAGTCTTCCTTCCTCTTGAATTTTTTGAAATACTTTGGGAAGGATAGTAGTTCTTCTTTGAATCTTTGGTAGAAATCACCAGTAAAGCCATCTGCACCAGGGTTTTTGTTTGTTGGGAGATTTTTGATAACTATTTCAACCTCATTTGTTGTAATTGCTCTGTTTAGGTTTTCTGATTCTTCCAGATTGATATTTGAAAGATTATATGTTTCAAGAAATTTGTCCATTTCACCTAGGTTTTTTAAGTTTTTGGCATACAGTTAAAATATTTTCTTACAATAGTTTGTATTTCTGTTGTGTCAGTTATTATTTCTCCATCCTCATTTCTAATTTTACTTATTTGAGTCCTCTCTCTTTTTTTCTTGGTAAGTCTGATTAAAGATTCATCTATCTTGTTTACCCTTTCGAAGAACCAGGTCTTGGTTTCATTGATCCTCTGTGTTGTTTCTTCAGCCTCTATGTCATTTATTTCCACTTTGATCTTTATTCCTTCTACTACCTCTGGGCTTTACTTACTGTTCTTTTTCTAGTTCTTTTACATGCAGGGTTAGGTTGTTTATTTGAGCTTTTTCTAGCTTTTTAAGGTATGCCAGTAGTGCTATGAATTTCCCTCTCAGTACTGCTTTTGCTGTGTTCCATAAATTTTGAGTTGATGTATGCTCATTATCAATCGTTTCTAAGAATTTTTTAATTTCTTCTTTGATCTCATTGTTAATCTATAAATTATTTAATATCATGCTATTAAGATTCCATGTGTTTGAGTATTTTTCAGTTTTTCTGTTGTGGTTGATTTCTAGTTTCATGCCATTGTGATCACAGAAAGTGCTCGATATGATTTCAATCTTCTTAAATTTGTTGAGACTGCTTTTGTGCCGTAACATGTGGTCTATGCTAGAGAATGTACCATGAGCACTTGAAAAGAATGTATATTCTGCTGCTTCAGGGTGAAAGGTTCTGAAGATATCTATTAAACAGAGTTGATCAAGTGCAGCGGTTCTCAACCTGTGGGTTGCGACCCCGGTGGGGGTCGAATGACCAAAACACAGGGGTCACCCGCCGGGGTCGCAACCCACAGGTTGAGAACCACAGATCTAGTGTGTCCTTTAAGTCTGCTGTTTCTTCGTTAATTTTCTTTCTTGAGGATCTATCTAGTAATATTAGTGGGGTATTGAAATCCCCTACTATTATAGTATTGCTGTTGATCACGCCCTATATATCAATCAAAGTCTGCTTTATATATTTAGGTGCTCCTATATTAGGTGTGTAGATATTTATACTGCTTATATCTTCCTATTGGATTGCTCCCTTCATCATTATGTAGTGACCTTCTTTATCTCTTACTATAGTTTTTGTTTTAAAGTCCATTCTGTCTGATATAAGTATTGCTACTACAGCTCTTTTTCATTTCTATTTGCATAAAATATTTTTTTCCATCCTTTTACCTTAAGTCTACATGTATCTTTTGTTTTCAGATATGTCTCTTGTAGACAGCATATGTATGGGTCCTGTTTTCTTATCCATGCAGCTATCCTATGTCTTTTGATTGGATCATTTATTCCATTTACATTTAAGGTTATTATTGATATGTAGTTGTTTATTGCCATTTTATTCTTTAAAGCTATCTTCCTTTTTTCTATATTCTTTTCCCCCTTTGCTCTGTTTACAACAGGCCGCTTAACATTTCTTGCAGCATTGGTTTGGTTGTAATGAATTCCTTGAGGTTTTGTTGTTGTTGTTTGTCTTGTAAGCTTTTAATTTCTCCTTCAATTTTAAATGATAGCCTTGCTGGATAAAGTAGTCTTGGTGTAGGCTCTTGTTCTGCATTATTTCGAATATTTCTTGCCATTCCCTTCTGGCCTCAAGTGTTTCTGTTGAGAAGTCGGATGTCATCCTTATGGGGGCTCTTTTGTAGGTAATAGTCTTTTTTTTCTCTAGCACCTTTTAATATTTTCTCTTTATCACTAAGCTTTGGTATTTTAATTATGATCTGTCTTGGTGTGGATTTCTTTGGGTTTCTCTTTCATGGAATTCTCCGAGCTTCTTGAACTTGTGTGACTTTTTCCTGCATCAATTTAGGGAGGTTTTCAGCTATGATATGATTGAACAAGGTTTCTATCCCTTGTTCTTTTTCTTCTTTTTCAGGAACCCCTATGATGCAAATGTTGTTTCTCTTCATGTTGTCACAGAGCTCTCTTAAGAGTTTCCTCAGACTTTTTGAGTCTCTTTTCTTTTTTCTGCTCTGCTTCCATGCCTTCATTTATCTTGTCCTCTACTTTGCTGATTTGATCCACAGCTTCATCCATCCTGCTTTTAATTCCTTCCACTGTTTTCTTCATTTCTGATATTGTATTTGTCATTTCTGACTGATTTGTTTTTATTATTTCAATGTCCTTGTTTATATTTGCTATCTATTTAGGTGCTCATTTTGTCTATTTATCGATGTTCTAAGATCATTGAGCATTCTAACAATCATTATTTTAAACTTCATCCGGTAATTTGTTTATATCTGAATCATTCAGGTCCTTTCTGGGGATTTCTCTTGATTCATTGGGGTTGCATTTCCTGCCTTCCCATTCTGTCTGTGTATAAGAAGGGTGTGGCCACAGAAGTCTAATGGGTGCAGCCTCTGTGTTCTAAGTGTGGTCTGTCTGCAGGCCCACCACCCCCTCTGCTGCTGCCACAGGCGTTTGCGTATGGGTATTGCCAGCACCAGACCGCTGCAGCAGTCACTGCAGTTTCTGCCTCTCCTCCACAGGTCCATAGATACATATTTATTGCCACTTTATTATTTGTATTTTAAAATTTTTTTACTTATAAAATTAAATTTAATGGGGTGAAATTGATCAGTATGAGTACATAGATTTCAAGTAAGCATTTCTATAACATTTGAACTGTTGATTATGCTGTGTACCCATCACCAAAAGTCAAATCATTTTTCATCACTGTAAATTTGTCCCTTTTTACTCCCCCGCCCACTCCTCCATAACCCCTTCCCTCTGGTAACCACTTAACTTTTATCTATGTCCATGAGTCTAAGTTTTATATCCAACCTATGTGTGAAATCATATAGTTCTTATTATTTGTATTTTTGTTCTGTTTTTCTCCATCTTAAAGAAGATCTTTTACATTTCTTGTAATATTGGTTGGTGGTGATGAACTTTTTAAGATTTTTCTTGTCTGGGAAGCTCTTTATTTGTCCTTCAATTCTTTTTTTTTTTTTTTTTTTTTTTTTTTCATTTTTCTGAAGCTGGAAACAGGGAGAGACAGTCAGACAGACTCCCGCATGCGCCCGACCGGGATCCACCCGGCACGCCCACCAGGGGCGACGCTCTGCCCACCAGGGGGCGATGCTCTGCCCATCCTGGGCGTCGCCATGTTGCGACCAGAGCCACTCTAGCGCTTGGGGCAGAGGCCACAGAGCCATGCCCAGCGCCTGGGCCATCTTTGCTCCAATGGAGCCTTGGCTGCGGGAGGGGACGAGAGAGACAGAGAGGAAAGCGCGGCGGAGGGGTGGAGAAGCAAATGGGCGCTTCTCCTGTGTGCCCTGGCCGGGAATCGAACCCGGGTCCTCCGCACGCTAGGCCGACGCTCTACCGCTGAGCCAACCGGCCAGGGCTGTCCTTCAATTCTTAATAATGGCTTTGATACATAGAATTACCTTAGTTATAAGTTCTTGCTTTTCATTACTTTGAATATTTTGTGTGAGTTCCTTCTGGCCTGCAAAGTTTCTGTTGTGAAATCAGCTAATAATCTTATGGGAGCTTTCTTGTAGATATCTAACTGACTTCTTTTCTCACTATTTTTTAAGAGTCTCTCTGTCTTTAACTATGGCATTTTAATTATGATGTCTTGATGTGGGCCTACCTTGCAGGGATTCTCTGTACTTCTTTTTTATAATTATTAATTTTAATGGGGTGACATTGATATGTGGGTTTACCTTGCAGGGATTCTCTGTACTTCTTTTTTATTATTATTAATTTTAATGGGGTGACACTGATAAATCAGGGTAAATATGTTCAGAGAAAACATCTCTAAGTTATTCTGACATTGGATTATGCTGCATTCCATTCACCCAAAGTCCAATTGTTTTCTATCACCTTCTAACTAGTTTTCCTTGTGCCCCTCACCTCCCCAACCTCCTCCCTATCTTCCCACCCCCCATAACCACCACACTCTTGTCCATGTCTCTGAGTCTCATTTTTATGTCTGTCCCACCTATGTATAGAATCATATAGTTCTTAGTTTTTCTGATTTACTTATTTCACTCAGTATAATGTTATCAAGGTACATCCATGTTGTTGTAAATGATCTGATGTCATCATTTCTTATGGTTGAGTAGTATTCCATAGTATATATTTACCAAAGCTTTTTAACCTACTTGTCCACTGACGGACACTTGGGCTGTTTCCAGATCTTCACTACTGTGAACAATGATGCCATAAACATGGGGGTGCATTTCTCCATTTGAAACAGTGCTATGGTGTTCTTGGGGTATATTCCTAAAAGTGGGATAGCTGGGTCAAAAGGCAGTTCAATTTTTAATTTTTTGAGGAATCTCCATACTGTTTTCCACAGAGGCTGCACCAGTCTGCATTCCGACCAGCAGTGTAGGAGGGTTCCCTTTTCTCCACATCCTGGCCAGCACTTATTCTGTGGGTTTCTCATAGATGGCCTTTATCATGTTGAGGTATGTTCCCTGTATTCCCACGTTGCTGAGAGTTTTGATCATGAATAGGTGCTGGATTTTATCAAATGCTTTTTCTGCAACTATTGAAATTATCATGTGGTTTTTCTCCTTCCTTTGTTTATGTAATGAATCACATTGATTGGTTTGTGAATATTGTACCAGCCTTGCCTCCCAAGAATAAATCCTACTTGATCATGTTGAATGATTTTTTCATATATTGCTGGATCCAGTTTGCTAATATTTTGTTGAGAATTTTAGCATCTAAATTCATCAGGGATATTGGTCTATAATTTTCTTTCTTTGTGTTGTCATTGCCTGGATTGGGAATCAGAATTATGCTCGCCTCATAAAAGGAGCTTGGAAGTATTTCTTCCTCTTAAATTTTTTAAAAATGCTTGAGAAGGATAGGAGTTAGTTCTTCTTTGAATATTTGGTAGAATTCACTTGTGAAGCCATCAGGCCCAGGACTTTTCTTTTTTGGAAGTCTTTTGATAACTCTTTCAATCTCATTTGTTGTAATCGGTCTGTTTAGGTTTTCTAATTCTTCCAGAATAATTTTTGAAAGATTATATGTTTCAAGGAATTTGTCCATTTCATCTAGGTTGTCTAGTTTTTTGGCGTACAGTTCTTCATAGTATTTTCTTACAATATTTTGTATTTCTGTTCTGTCAGTTGTTATTTCTCCACTCATTTCTAATTTTATTTATTTGAGTCCTCTCTCTTTTTTTCTTGGTGAGTCTGGTTAAAGGTTCATCAATCTTGTTTACCTTTTCAAAGAACCAGCTCCTGGTTTCATTGATCCTCTGTATTGTTTCTTTAGCCTCTATGTCATTTATTTCTGCTCTGATCTTTATTATCTTTCCTTCTACTACCTCTGTGCTTTACTTGCTGTTCTTTTTCTAGTTCTTTTAGATGCAGAGTCAAGTTGTTTATTTGAGCTTTTTCTAGCTTCTTAAGGTATGCTTGTAGTGCAATGAACTTCCCTCTCAGGACTGCTTTTGCTGTGTCCCATAAATTTTGAGTTGATGTATGCTCATTATCATTCGTTCCTAGGAATGTTTTTATTTCTTCTTTGATCTCACTGTAAATAATTCATTATTTAATAACATGCTATTTAATTTCCAAGTGTTTGATTATTTTTCAGTTTTTCTGTTGTGGTTGATTTCTAGTTCAATACCACTGTGATCAGAGAGAGTGCTTGATATGCTTTCAACCTTCTTAAATTTGTTAAGCCCACTTTTGTGCCCTAAATTGTGGTCTATCCTAGAGAATGTACCATGAGCACTTAAAAAGAATGTATATTCTGCTGCTTTGCGGTGAAAGGTTCTGAAGATATCTATTAAATCGAGTTGATCTAGTGTGTCCTTTACGGCTTCTGTTTCTTTGTTAATTTTCTTTCTTGAGGATCTATCTAGTGATGTTAATGGGGTATTGAAATCCCCTACTATTATAGTATTGCTGTTGATCTCTTCCTTTAAATTCACCAAAGTCTGTTTTACATATTTTGGTGCTCCTATATTAGGTGCATAGATATTTATAATGGTTATATCTTCCTTTTGGATTGCTCCCTTTTCATTATGTAATGACCTCCTTTATCTCTTACTATAGCCTTTGTTTTAAAGTCTATTTTGTCTGATATAAGTATTGCTACTACAGCTTTTTTTTCATTTCCATTTGTGTGAAATATTTTTTTCCATTCTTTTATCTTCAGTCTATGTGCATATTTTGTTTTTAGATGTGTCTCTTGTGACAGCATATGTATGGGTCCTGTTTTCTTATCCAAGTAGCTACCCTATGTCTTTTGATTGGATCATTTAATCCATTTACATTTAAGGTTATTATTGATATATAGTTGTTTATTGCCATTTTATTCTTTAAAACTGTATTCCTTTTTTGCTATATTCATTTTCCCCTTTGATCTGTTTACAACAGGCCCCTTAGCTTTTCTTGTAGCATTGGTTTGGTTGTAGTGAATTCCTTGAGATTTATTTTTTGTTTGGAAAGCTTTTTATTTCTCCTTCAATTTTAAATGATAGCCTTGCTGGATAAAGTAGTCTTGATTTTAGGCTTTTTTTCTGCATTACTTTGAATATTTCTTGCCATTCTCTTCTGGCCTCAAGAGTTTCTGTTGAGAAGTTGGACGTCATCCTTATGGGGGCTCCTTTGTAGGTGATAGCCTTCTCTTTAGCAGCTTTTAGTATTTTCTCTTTATCACTAAGCTTTGGTATTTTAATTATGATGTGTCTTGGTGTAAATTTCCTTGGGTTTCTCTTTAATGGGAGTTCTCTGTGCTTCTTGAACTTGTGAGATGTTTCCCTGCCTTAATTTAAGGCAGTTGTCTACTATGATATGTTTGAACAAAGTCTCTATCCCTTATTCTTTCTCCTCTTCTTTAGGAATCCCTAAGATGCAGATGTTATTTCTCTTCATGTTGTCACAGAGCTCTCTTAAAGTTTCCTCAGACTTTTTGATTCTCTTTTCTTTTTTCTGCTCTGCTTCCATGCCTTCATTTATCTTGTTTTCTAACTCACTGATTCAATTCTCAGCTTCATCCATCCTTTTAATTCCTTCCATTTTGTTCTTTATTTCTGATGATTTGTCATATCTGACTGATTCTTTTTTATTACTTCAATGTCCTTTTTTATATTTACTATCTCTTTATTTAGGTGATTGTAATGACCATCTATTCTTGTTCTAAGATCTTTGAGCATCCTAACAATCATTATAAACTCTGCATTTGGTAATTTGGTTATATCTGACTCATTCAGGTCCTTTTCTGGGGATTTTTCTTGATTCATTTGTGTTGCATTTCTCTGCCTTTCCATTTTTTTTCTGTTTAAAAGAACGTTTTGGCCAATGCAGTCCACTGGTTATGGCCTTTGTGTTCCCTAGATGTGGTCTGTCTGAAGTCCCACCACCCCCTCTGCTTCTGCTGCCTTGGGTGTTGAGGTATGGGCATTGCTGGTGCCAGCCCACTGGGGCTGTTGCTGTGGTTTCCTCCTCTCCTTCATGGGAGGGGCTGTGATCACATGCTTGGGTGTACAATCCTTGGTGGCCTCAGCCTTTGCCCCACCCCCATGGGTGGGGTTACGCACCGCACTGGTAGCAAGCCTGTCCCTTAGGGCAGGGGTGAGCACTTTTGCTCAGCTATGGGTCTCTGTTTGATTCCAGGCTTTCACCCCCGCCACTGCAGGAGGAGCCTGCTCATGGGAGGGCTGCTAGCTTTGGCTCCACAGGCTGGGTGGGACTGGTGCCCTCACTCAGTCATGGGATTCCACCTGTTCTCGGCTTTCGCTCCACCCCCTTGGAAGGAACTGGCTCCTGAGTCAGGCTGCATGCCTCCGTTCCCACCGGCTGGGCGAGACTGCACTCCTGCACCCTTGCTCAAGGGCAGGTCTCCGTCTCATCTAGGGCTTCTGCCCTTCCCCCGCAGGCTGGATTGCAGGAGGCCCACAGCTGGGCTTGACCACTTTCGCCCGTCCCTTCTGCCCCAGCCCGGCAAAACTGAGCTCACACCTGGGCCTCAGTTGTGGCCAGCTGCTTCCACCCTTGCCGACGGAACCATGCTTCCATGTTCCGCCACCACCCACCCTCCAGCAAGCCCTCAGCCGTGAGGGTGGGGGCGCTGCTGCTCAGACCGTTAGACTCACTCAGTAGTCCTGAAAGCTCCCTCCTTCTAAATGACTGCTCTAAGTACAGTGGGAGAGTGTGTTTGGCTGGTGTACTGCTTCCCTTTGCTGGTATTGCTGTTTTCAGGGGAAATATTCACTTCAGATTTGGGGAGTGACTCAGCCCAGGGGTTAGGTTGGCTGTCTCTCAAAGTGTTTCTCCCTGTGCCTTTCAGATTATACTCTCTTCCCGCTGCTCCGGTCTTCTCCTCTCTTCCCATCCCCTGAAGCCCTGGGTGAGTGGTTGTGAGAGAGGTTTTCTGTGTGGTCCTTTAAGAAGAATCCTGGGTCTGAGAAATCAGTCTCTTTCTCACGAACAGTATCCTGACTTGTTTCCAGCTAAATACTGTCCATATGACTTTTCTAGGCTCTGGGGCTGCAGGCTGGGGCTTTGTTTCTAGGGCTCAGGACCCTCCCCTCTCTGCTAAACTCACTTCCCACTACGTGAGTCCAGGCTGCTGTTCGCTCTGGGGAGCTGGGCAGCCCTCTCCACATTTCCGCTTTTCCTACCAGTCTTAGTGTGGCTTCTTCATTGTTCCTTGGTTGAAGAGTCCTCTTAGTTTAGTCCAAAGTTGGTTTTTCCAGATGATGGTTCTTAAAATCCACTTTGGTTCTGGGAGGTAGAAGTTGGTATGTCAGCCTACTCCATCGCCATCTTGTCCTCTCCCCTCACATAACTTTAATATGCCTGAGAATACTTTTCTCAAGAATACACTAGAAGAAATGGTGCTAGCCTGACTTCCTCCTAGCCTGACTTCCTACTAGCATGTATTGGAATCACCCAGATGGTTTGTTGGAAAACAAATTGCTGGCCCCATTCCCAAAGTTTTAGCTTTAGTAGGTCTGGGGTGGCCCTGGAAGCTCTCTGTACTTCTTGGACTGTGTGTCTATGTTAGGTTAGGAAGTTTTCTATCACTATTTTTTCAAATAGGTTTTCGTTGCTCTCTTGCTTCTCCTCTGGCACCCCCATGATGTGAATGTTGGTATGCTTGAAGTTGTCCCAGAAGTTTTTAAGCTATCCTGATATTTTTGGATTCTTCATTCTTTTTGCTGTTCTGATTGGGTGCTTTCTGCTTCCTTATTGCCAAAATCACTGATTTTATCCTCTGTTTTATCTACTCTATTGTTGATTCCCTATAATGTAGTCCTCATTTCAGTTACTGTATTTTCATTTCCTACAGGTTCTTTTTTGTGCTTTCTATCTCCATTTTTATGTTTTCTAACTCTTTGTTATAGTCCTAAGTTATCTACTCTTCCCTTAGGGTCAACGAATATCGTTATAGCTAGCATTTTGAACTCTGCATCTGGTAGGTTGCTTATTTAGTTTTCTTCTGGCGTTTTGTTGTTCTTTCATTTGAGATATGTTTCATTGTCTCCTCATTTTGACTGCCTCCCTGTGTCTGTTTCTATGTATTAGCTAGAGCTGCTACATCTCCCAGTCTTGGTAGAGTGTCCTTACACAGCAGCTGTCCTATGGGGCTCAGTGGCCCAGTATTCCTGACCGCCTGAGCTAAGTGTTCCAGGTCCACCTCCCCATGTAGGCTGTGTGCAGTGTCCTGTTGTAGTTGAGCCTTGATTGCTGTTGGCACAACAATCGAAGGGATTTACTCCTAGGCAAATTGACTGAGAGAACTGACCATGGCTACAGCGGTGAAGCTACTATGCAAGGACTAAACCCACAGAAAAAGATTCACTTCAGTGGGGCTCTGGTACCCAGTGAGTCAACCCATTGAGTGTGCTGTTCCTGGAGGTGGTAGGGTGGTACATCATTGTGGTCTGAAGCTGTCCATGGGATCCACTGGCTCCAGGGCTTCCTGGGAGGTACAGGCCAGCCCAGGTCACCCAGCATGAGCTATATTGCGATAAGCAGATGGCTGCTACTTGTGCTAGGCTTGGAGGGTCTCAGGAGAGACAAGCTATCAAACCATGACCAGCTGCCACTAGTGCTGGGCCTGGGGCCACTTTGCTAGAGGTACAGGGCATACCAAGGCCAGATGCTCCTTGTTTGGTCTCAGCAAGCATCTTTCTGTTCCACTGGGTTACTTCTATGCAAGATACATACAAAACAGAAAGTCAAAAAGTGATTTATCTAATGGGTCACTAAAATAATGAGAATATGTAAATATATAAAAATAAGGGTGAGTTTTTTTTTAAAAGTAGTAAGTAGGTTTTTCCCCTACTGTGAATCTCTATCAGATCCTAACTAAAGACTTTAAAAACAAATTTAAAAAATGAATTACAGAGAATTACATAAAAAAATATTGCAACAAAACAATATAAATCCCTCACAGACCAAAACTGCACTACGTAGGAACTGCTTCTTAGGGTTGTTATGAAAACTACGCTTCATCTGTGTAAAGTGCTTAGCACAATGCCTGGCACATTGTGGTTAAAATAGTAACTGTTACTATTGTGATAAATACTTTGGATGTATTATGTTGATAAATATATAAACTTGATCATATTATGAAAGTATAGTTTATTACCCTTTAAGCAGGAATTCACCCTGTTAGTAGTGAGTTTTTTTCATGCTCGCTGACTCCCGGGAGTGAGTGTTGTTTTTTTTTTCAAAAAATAAAATTAGTTCCAGTTACAGTTTTATTAACTTAAAATCCTGTTTGTTTGATAACCAATTTATGGAAACAAAAAGAACATACATTTGCCTTATCTTGTTTGTGAGTGACAGAGACAGACAGAGAGAGGGGAAGATAGGGACAGACAGACAGGAAGGAGAGAGATCTGAGAAGCATCAATTCCCCATTACAGCATTTTAGTTGTTCATTGATTGCTTTCTCATATGTGCCTTGACCAGGGGCCTATAGCAGACCGAGTGACCCCTTGCTCAAGCCAGTGACAGTGGGCTCAAGCTGGTGAGCCCTGCTCAAACCAGATCAGCCTGTGCTCAAACCAGCGACCTCGGGGTTTCGAACCTGGGTTCTCCACGTCCCAGTCCAACACTCTATCACTGCACCATTACCTGGTCAGGCACATTTGCCTTTTTTTTTAATGTTGCCTTACACATTTTTAAAATAAAAATTTTTATTACAATCATACTCTGGATGGTCAGGTGGCATGAGGAGGACGTACATGAACATTCATACTACACAAGGGTCAAGGAGCTAGAAAAGTAACACTCCAAGTGGTAAACACCTCCAAGATTTTGAAAATAAGACAGAACAATAGTACAGTGATTAATTTAATTAATCTGATATTTTCAATTCAGCAGCAGCTTCAGTTTAGCCCTTTGAGGACACAAGCTATCCCAAGCATAATGGAAAGAAAAATCAGCCCAAGAAGAAGTTCTGTTATCATCCCTGAGGTAGCTGGGTTCAGAACTCCGGGGTCCTGGGCTCCTCGGTTGCCCTACTCCTATGTCTCCCCACCTTCTACCTCCTAAGCCCATAAATGAAGCAAGACAAGGCCACATAAATAATTATGGAAAGTATTTCCTAGATCAATCACAGAAGGAAGACTCTATAGAAATAATAAACACTGTAAGAGGCCAATCTAATCCTAAAGTCTTTGTATTCCACTGCCCATCCCGCATCAATGGAAGAGAAATTCTTTTATTAAACATCTACTATGTGTCAAGCACTGTGCTAAATGATTCCACCAACTGTGTCTCAAGTAAAAAAGAACTTTTTGACTAATCTAATGAGGACTTTTATTTTAGTCATATCAAAACAAGCCCACCAAATTGAAAAGCACCAACACAGCAGATAATCTTGTCACTTTATTCTATTATTGGCCTTCAAAGACAAGTTGACCTATACTGACCATGTTTCCTCATGGATGAGATGCACCCTTTTTCAAAAAATTTGGGGTCTAAAAACTGGGTGCGTCTTATACAGTGGTTGTGACATTTCAAATGCCATAGATGGAACTGAGGACGAGGCAATATATGAAGACAGTGATTGGTCATCAGACACAGAGGAGGACAAGCTAATGGGTGGGAGTTTTGAAAGTGATGAGGAGTTGTATGAATTTTATGGTGAATAAAACTTGAGTTCAATAACTTTATGTAAAACATTTTTTTTCAAATTTTGGGCCCCAAAATTAAGGTGTATCTTATACATGGGGAAATATGGTTAAGTATTTACTGCAGCAACTCTCGTCTTTGACCTAAGATAAACCTATCTGACCTCTGAATCCTTTTATCCTAGAATACCAATTTACAAGATAATTAATGTTTTCACAGGTAATTAATATTTAAGTGTAACTGTCTCATTAATAGTAATTATTAGAAACAAAGCTGTATGAGACAAGGCATACACCTGAAATAAATATTACTTTAATAACAAAAATTTTTTGTGGTATTTAAAGGAGGGTAAAACTGTATGGCTAGATTCTTCCTATAACCCAATCCCAGTTATACACAGGACTTTCCTGCAAAGCAGTAAAAGCAAAGCAATGGAAGCCCTAAAACAGCTATCTGCAAATACAAGGTATGTGAAACACAATGGCAGTAAGTTCTGAATGAATGCAGGAATGCTATTTTTTTAAGCTAAGTTTATAATTTTATACTCTCATCCAGACATTTGAGCTGAGTTCTATGCTAGTGCTCAATTCCAGTAGAGAGAATCCCTTTGTCACATGATCTGAATGCCTATTCAAACTGAGTCACTACATTTTTCTGTCATTTTATTATGGGCATCTCAATCATGTATGTTTGCCTCTTTCCAACAAGCTACCTTAAACAGCAACATAGTATCTTCAGAGCTTTTAGCCACCTAAGAGATTTGTGACCTACTACAAACTGCCATTAAAGTCTCATACTGAACTAGTAGAGAAAGTAAAAGGACTTTGATTTCTCATGCTATGGCTAAACCTTAATAGACCCAACCTCCAATAACTGGAAATAAGAGCAGATACTTACTACAACAGACAAGCTGGTCATTTTAATGAGGGATTTTTATCATCCATCCCCCTTTCAACTCCAAGTATCTTATTCAGTATTCTTTGTGTGGTGGCTACTTTATTAAAGTGGTTCAATATTTAATTAAGGATTAAATGGTAAAGTGGTTTGCCCGTTAAATTATAAAAACCTTCATTGTTTGCAGAGCTTTTCAAAATTAATTAAATAACTTAATAGAAGTTTAAAAATTAGATTTAAAAGTGAGCTTTGAGAACACACAAGCTATTGCGAAGATGTTAAGCCATGACAAGATATATGTACTGTGATGTGATGACAGAACACACATGTAGTGCCAGCCTCAGGAGGATCCCAAAGCTCAGGCATCCTTAAACCATAATGGCAGTGCCCATCAGACCAACACACACAACTTGACATTGCTGTAGTGACCCCCTGGGCCAGACAGGCACCTCGGAGCAGGCCCAGGAAAGTCAATGTGCATTTCCAGGAAGAGAATATAAAATAATTGTTTTAAAATTAAATTGTTTAAATTTAATTTCTCTTTCATTTAATTGTTACTGAATCTAAGCCTTTGCTTTTATTTTTCTAGTAATAGAAAACACTGGATCTGTAAATGCTTTCTCTTAAAAAATAAAAACCAAAAGGAGGCTAACAAAATCAGCTCATTTTCAGATCCCTTTTTTTTTTTTAAGATTTTATTTATTCATTATAGAGAGGGGAGAGAGAGAGAGAAGGGGGGGAGGAGCAGGAAGCATCAACTACCCTATGTGCCTTGACCAGGCAAGCCCAGGGTTTTGAACCGGCAACCTCAGCGTTTCCAGGTTGACACTTTACCCACTGCACCACCACAGGTCAGGCCAGATCCCTTTCAATTTAAGTTCATTATTTTTTGTTTGTTTGTTTGTTTGTTTATCCCCAGATCAAGAATTTGGCACACAATACAATGTACAGATGACAGGTTGTAGAATTGTATACCTGAAAGCTGCATGATTTTGTAAACCAGTGTAACCCCAATAAATTCAATAAAAAAAGAATTTGGTGCTAAGATTTTCCTTGGTTACACTGTTTCTAAAATATTGACAAATCCTACATTTTGTTTTTTCATTTATTTTATTTTCCTGTATAATAACTATACCGAGGTAGGGTTGAAAATATGTAGTTGCTACGTAAAATGAAAAAAATGCCAAGAGTACCTGGCTCTGGAGCTGTCCTGCTGCTTTAGTCCCTGCAGCCTGTGAGCAGAACACTGAGCTGAGGCTTTGAGGAAACACCCAGCCCGGCAAAGAGCTCGGGACCAGAGCCAAGAGGGATGCTCCGTGACGGCTGCTGTCACTGAGCGGCACTGCTACTTGTCCTTCCTAAGCAATGAGGTGGAGGGCTGGGATTCTCCTTCTTAATCACCTGCTGCTCTTTTATTCTCCTTTCTCAGTCCTTCCATGGTGTCGTATAATTAATGATGGCATGGGCAGTCTTTAAAGGGCATGGCAGGCACTGTCTCCAGCTCGCTACCTCCTATGAGAGCTGTCGTCTTACACAGCCTCCCCGGATACCTACACGGCTGGCGAGCAGCATCACCAGCTCCTCCTGTTTCCCTGCCTCACCACCATCCGTGCAGTTTTACCACTCACAGGACATAGAAACCCAGTTGGCCAAATTTTGCACATAAATACACATACACACATGCACACACAAATGCCTCATACACACACATAGACATTTTAGGATTTAAAAAGCTTTCCATTTTCACTTTGGAAATTCTGGATCAAATTTGAATGAGTTTCTTTACTGCCGGGCTACTCAGAACCTTTAATGTACTGATTTATATTAAGAATTTGTTGATATAAACATAGTAAATGACATTTCCAAATCTATTTGGCTATAGAGACTTTTAATAAGACCGTTTTTAATGAAACCTTTTTCATAGCACACATCTTAAAAAACTTTTATCCAAACTATTCAAAACAGAATATATTATTTTATAATTTTTTTATAAAATACGTATATTGTATAAATAACACAAATATAAGTATGTATCTAAAAATATGTGTGTGGAGTTCACAAGCCTCCTCGACTACAGAATTAGTAGACAGCTGTCCAGTGCAGAGCATAAGGACAAGCGATCTTCAGACTCTCAGAGTTGGAGGCTTCGTTGCCTGCGTCCACCAAATAAATAATCTGGACTGAAATTGCCAATATATTTTGTGCATAATCTTCCAGGCATTTTGTTATTTACATTACATTATGCATCAATAACAGTTTAGAGAGAGACAAGATGGCGCTGGAGTAGGCAGACGTACCAGCATCTACCTCCCAGAACCAAAGTGGATTAAAAACTAATTTTATGAACTATCATCTGGAAACACCAACTTTGGACTAAACTAAGAGGACTCTTCAACCAAGGAACACTGAAGAAGCCACACTGAGACTGGTAGGAAAAGCGGAAACGCGGAGAGGGCTGCCCAGCTCCTCAGAGCGAACGGCAGCAAGGAGAGACTCGCGTGGCGGGAAGTGAGTTTAGCAGAGGGGAAAGGGTCCTGAGCCCCAGGAACAGAGCCCCAGCCTGCAGCCCCAGAGCCCAGAAGAGGCGTAAGGACAGTATTTAGCTGGAAACAAGTCAGGATACTGTTTGTGAGAGAGTCTGATTTCTCAGACCCAGGATCCTTCTTAAAGGGACCGCACAGAACATCTCTCTCAAAAACAATCACCTGGGGCTCCTGGGGATGGGTGGAGAAAGGAAAGGACCACAGTAACAGGAAGAGAGTGTAATCTAGGAGGCATAGGGAGAAACATTTTGGGAGATAGCCACCCTAACCCCTGGGACGAGTCACTCCCCAAAGCTGAAGTGAATATTTCCCCCGGAAACAACAATACCAGCAAAGGGAAGCAGGAGAGCAGCCAAACAAGCTCCCCCACGGCATTCAGAGCAGAGTCACATAGAAGGAGGGAGCTTTCGGGTCTACAGTAGTTAGTCTTAGGGTCCGAGATGCAACGCCCCCACCCACGCGGCTGAGGGCGCACTGGAGAGCGGGCGGCAGCGGGAGACAAAAGCGCGGTTCTGCTGGCAGGGGCGGACCACCACTGGGCTCAGGTATGAGCTCAATCTTGCCCGGCTGGGGAGAAGGGGGCGTGCAAAAGCGGTCAAGCTCAGCCGCGGGCAGCCTGTAATCCAGCCTCCGGGAGAAGGGCGGGAACCCTGGAAAGGGTAGAAACCAGCCCCGGAGCAAGGGCAGAGGAGCACAGCCCCGCCCCGCCCGTGCAACCCAGGCTTGCGGGCTGACTTGGTAGCCGGCTCCTCCCACGGGGGTGGAGCCAAAATCCCAGAAGAGGCGGAGTTCTGCTACGGAGCTGAGCTTGGGCACGCAGCCCTGCCCGGCGGTAGAGCCAAGGCTAGCAGCTGTTCCTTGAGTGGGATCCTCCTGCAAGGGCAGGGTGAAAGCTCGGAAACAAGCGGAGACCCGCAGCTGAGCAAAGGTGCTCACCAGTGCCCTCAGGACCGAGCATAACGTCACACACGGGGGCGGGGCAAAGGCCAAGGCCACCAACCCTTGTGCACCCGAGCACGTGATCACAGCCACTCCCGTGAAGAGAAAATGCGGAGGCAGAGAAATACAACACAAATAAACCAAGAGAAATCCCCAGAAAAGGACCTAAGTGAATCAGATATAACCAAATTACCAGATGCAGAGTTTAAAATAACAATTGTTAGGATGCTCAAAGATATTAGAACACCATAGATGGCCATTACGAAAACCTAAATAAAGAGATAACAAATATAAAAAAGGACATTGAAATAATAAAAAAGAATCAGTCAGAAATGACAAATACAATATCTGAAATAAAGAATACAATGGAAGGAATTAAAAGCAGGATGGGCCCTGGCCGGTTGGCTCAGCGGTACAGCGTCGGCCTGGCGTGCGGGGGACCCAGGTTCGATTCCCGGCCAGGGCACATAGGAGAAGCGCCCATTTGCTTTTCCACCACTCCCTCCTTCCTCTCTGTCTCTCTCTTCCCCTCCAGCAGCCAAGTCTCCATTGGAGCGGGGATGGCCCGGGCGCTGGGGATGGCTCCTTGGCCTCTGCCCCAGGCGCTAGAGTGGCTCTGGTTGCTGCAGAGTGACGCCCCGGAGGGGCAGAGCATCGCCCCCAGGTGGGCAGAGCCTCGCCCCTGGTGGGCGTGCCAGGTGGATCCCAGTCGGGCGCATGCGGAAATCTGCCTCGCCCCTGGTGGGCGTGCCGGGTGGATCCCGGTCGGGCGCATGCGGAAGTCTGACTGTCTCTCCCCATTTCCAGCTTCAGAAAAATACAAAAAAAAAAAAAAAAACAGGATGGATGAAGCAGAGAATCGAATCAGTGAGTTAGAGGACACAATAAATATAGGCACGGAAGCAGAGCAGAAAAAAGGAAAGAGACTCAAAAAGTCTGAGGAAACTCTAAGAGAGCTCTGTGACAACATGAAGAGAAATAACATCTGCATCATAGGGGTTCCTGAAGAAGAAGAGAAAGAACAAGGGATAGAGACTTTGTTCAAACATATTATTCCGGAAAACTTCCCCCAATTCAGGCAGGAAAACATTTCACATGTTCAGGAAGCACAGAGAACTCCATTAAGGAGAAACCCAAAGAAACTAACACCAAGACACATCATAATTAAAATACCAAAGCTAAATGATAAAAAGAAAATATTAAAAGCTGCTAGAGAAAAAAAGACTATCACCTACAAAGGAGTCCCCATAAGGATGACTTCTGACTTCTCAACAGAAACACTTGAGGCCAGAAGGGAATGGCAAGAAATATCCAAAGTAATGCAGAACAAGAACCTACAACCAAGATTACTTTATCCAGCAAGGCTATCATTTAAAATTGAAGGAGAAATAAAAAGCTTTACAGACAAAAAAAAAAAACTCAAGGATTTCACTGCAACCAAACCAAGGCTGCAAGAAATGCTAAGGGACCTGTTGTAAACAGATCAAAGGAAAAAAAGAATATAGCAAAAGAGAAATACAGTTTTAAAGAAAAAAAATGGCAATAAACAATTACATATCAGTAATAACCTTAAATGTTAATGAAGTAAATGATCCAATCAAGAGACATAGGGTAGGTGCATGGATAAGAAAACAGGACCCATACATATGCTGTCTACAAGAGACACACTTTAAATCAAAAGATGCACACAGGCTGAAGATAAAAGAATGGAAAAAAATATTTCACGCAAATGGAAATGAAAAAAAAAGCTGGGGTAGCAATACTTATATAAGACAAAATGGACTTTAAAACAAAGACCATAGTTAGAGATAAAGAAGGTCACTACATAATGATAAAGGGAGCAATCCAAAAGGAAGATATAACCATTATAAATATCTACGCACCGAATATAGGAGCACCTAAATATATAAAGCAGACTTTGATGGACTTAAAGGGTGAGATCAACAGCAATACTATAATAGTAGAGGATTTCAATACCCCATTAACATCATTAGATAGATCCTCAAGAAAGAAAATTAACAAAGAAACAGCAGACTTAAAGGACATATTAGATCAACTCGATTTAATAGGTATCTTCAGGACCTTTCACCCTAAAACAGCAGAATATACATTCTTTTCAAGAGCTCATGGTACATTCTCTAGAATAGACCACATGTTAGGGCACAAAAGTGGGCTCAACAAATTTAAGAAGATTGAAATCATATCAAGCACTTTCTCTGATCACAATGGCATTAAACTAGAAATCAACCACAATAGAAAAATTGAAAAACATTCAAACACTTGGAAATTAAATAGCACATTATTAAGCAATGAATGGGTTAACATTGAGATCAAAGAAGAAATTAAAAAATTCCTAGAAACAAACAATAATGAGCATACATCAACTCAAAATTTATGGGACACAGCAAAAGCAGTCCTGAGAGGGAAGTTCATAGCATTACAGGCATACCTCAAGAAGCTAGAAAAAGCTCAAATAAACAACTTAACCCTGCATCTAAAAGAACTAGAAAAAGAACAGCAAGTAAAGCCCAGAGTTAGTAGAAGGAAGGAAATAATAAAGATCAGAGCAGAAATAAATGACATAGAGGATAAAGAAACAATACAGAGGATCAATGAAACCAGGAACTGGTTCTTTGATAAGGTAAACAAGATCGATGAACCTTTAACGAGACTCACCAAGAAAAAAAGAGAGAGGACTCAAATAAATAAAATTAGAAACAAGAGTGGAGAAATAACAACTGACACAACAGAAATACAAAATATTGTAAGAAAATACTATGAAGAACTGTACGCCAAAAAACTAGACAACCTAGATGAAATGGACAAATTCCTTGAATCAAATAATCTTCCAAAAATCAATCTGGAAGAATTAGAAAATCTAAACAGACCAATTACAACAAATGAGATTGAAACAGCTATCAAAAAACTCCCAAAAAAGAAAAGTCCTGGGTCTGATGGCTTCACAAGTGAATTCTACCAAATATTCAAAGAAGAACTAACTCCTATCCTTCTCAAGCTATTTCAAAAAATTCAAGAGGAAGGAAGACTTCCAAACTCCTTTTATGAGGTGAGCATAATTCTGATTCCAAAACCAGGCAAAGACAACACAAAAAAAGAAAATTATAGGCCAATATTCCTGATGAACTTAGATGCAAAAATCCTCAACAAAATATTAGCAAACCGGATCCAGCAATATATGGAAAAAATCATACACCATGATCAAGTAGGATTTATTCTTGGGAGGCAAGGCTGGTACAATATTCACAAACCAATCAATGTGATTCATCACATAAACAAAAGAAAGGAGAAAAACCACATGATAATTTCAATAGATGCAGAAAAAGCATTTGATAAAGTCCAGCACCCATTCATGATCAAAACTCTCAGCAAAGTGGGAATACAGGGAACATACCTCAACATGATAAAAGCCATCTATGACAAACCCACAGCCAACATCATACTCAATGGGCAAAAATTAAAAGCAATCCCCTTAAGATCAGGAACAAGGCAGGGGTGTCCTCTGTCACCACTCTTATTCAACATAGTTCTGGAAGTCCTAGCCACAGCAATCAGACAAGAAAAGAAATAAAAGGCATCCAAATTGGAAAAGAAGTAAAACTATAATTATTTGCAGATGACATGATATTGTATATAAAAAACCCTAAAGTCTCAGTCAAAAAACTACTAGACCTGATAAATGAATTTGGCAAGATGGCAGGATATAAAATCAATACTCAGAAATCAGTGGCATTTTTATACACTAATAATGAACTGTCAGAAAGAGAAATTAAGGAATCAATCCCCTTTACCATTGCAACCAAAAAAATAAAGTACCTATGAATAAATTTAACAGGGAGATTAAAGACTTGTACTCAGAAAATTATAAAACACTATACCACTGTTAGGAATATAGCACTGTTTGAAAAGAAGAAATGCACCCCCATGTTTATGGCAGCATTGTTCACAATAGCAAAGATATGGAAACAGTCCAAGTGTCCATCAGAGTACAAGTGGATTAAAAAGCTTTTGTATATATATACTATGGAATACTACTCAGCCATAAGAAATGATGACATAAGATCTTTTACAACAACATGGATGGGCCTTGATAACAGTATACTGAGTGAAAGAAGTAAATCAGAAAAAACTAAGAACTATATGATTCCATACATATGGGGGACATAAAGATGAGACTCAGAGACATGAACAACAGAGTTGGGGTTACAGGGTGGGGGAAGGAGAGGGAGGGGTTTGGGGGAGGGGAGGGGCACAAAGATCATGGCTTTTCAGCATTTGCCATATTCCCCCCTTAATCTATAGACAGACAGCAAATATTTACATATGGTGTTCCCACTATAAAGACCGCTGTCTTAGGGACAAATGCTGATAAACTATTTCAGCAGTTCCTCCTTCAAAGACTTATATGTCAACATAGAGCTCCGTGTTTCATAGGACATACTCAAGCTCACTCCATGCTCCCTGGAGCTTTAGCACAAGGGAATGCCCCCTTTTTTATTTATTTTTTTATTAGTATTTTTTCTTTTCTTTATTTATTTTTTGTATTTTTCTGAGGATGGAGATGGGGAGGCAGTCAGACAGACTCCCACATGTGCCTGACTGGGATCCACCTGGCATGCCTACCAGGGAGGAATGCTCTGCCCATCTGGGGTGTTGCTCTGTTACAACTGGAGCCATTCTAGCGACTGGGGCAGAGGCCATGGGGCCATCCTTAGTGCCCGGGGTGGCTTTGCTCCAGTGGAGCCTTGGCTGCGGGAGGGAGGAGAGAGACAAAGAGGAAGGAGAGGGGGAGGGGTGGAGAGGTAGATGGGCGCTTCTCCTGTATGCTCTGGCCAGGAATCGAACCCGGGAATCCTGCACACCAGGCCAATGACTCCGCCGGGTCTACCATATCATGCTTTTTACTTAAAAAAAAATTTACATTTCTTTTGAAGGCTGATGAACAGGAGACACCAAATCTTTTTAGCCTGCAAACTACTACCCTCTTTATTAGATCTAGCTAATAACACTGTTTTGTCTTTTTCCAAATAGCTCCAGATATATGGAAAAGATTTATATAGGCGGATGGGGATCGTCAAACCCCCCAGCGAGATCTTCTGAGAATGGCTTTTAAGATACCTAGAGGCAGAAAAAGCCCAATAGAGATCAGGGGAACTACCAGCTTTTAGGATACACCCTTAAAGACTCCAACGCCCCAAAGGGGTCTCATAGGATGCCATCTGGGTCCTGCTTCAATAGTGGAAAGGAAGGTCATTGAGCTAAAGCCTGCCAGGCTTACATGCCTCTGCTGTGAGGAAACAGGGACACTGGAAGGTGGGCTTCCCCCTCGCTCCTCTAAGGGAGGGTTCAGTCTCTTCCAGCCCTGCTCCAGCCACCTATGATCTAACCTTGCTCAGAATGCTGGGGTTTGCCACTGAAGGCTGAAGGTGCCCAGGGCTGTTGGCCCCATCTATGACGCTGTGGACGAGCCTAGGGTATTTCTTCCAAGAAGCAGGTAAACTGATCTCATTTGCACAAGGGCCACTTAACTATGTTTTGCCTGAATAGTCAGGTTTTTTATTCTTCCCTCAAAGTTCTCTGTTGTGGGTGTTCACAGTCCTATTTTCTGCTGCTTTGCTTAATATATAGTGTTTCCTTTATCCTTCCTACCTCAATGCCCCAGTCATATTTCAGGCTGGGGCCTACTCCTAATTTAGAGCTCTCTTTCCTCCTTTTGCGAACTTGTATTATGAATTTACCTTTGCCACCCAGCTTAGTGTATCCCAAGGTTCTCTTTACCATGCCACAGTCACAGAGCTCCAGGGAAAAGCAACCTGGTCTCAACTCTCCAGGCAGAGAACAGAAGCTCCATATCCACGCATGCTGCAAATGGCTTTTTCCAGTCTACCTGAATCATTACCAGCTAGAAGCAGCGGTCATTGGGACTTGGACATGAGCTGCGAAGTATAGAATGGTGACAACAATTCCAGTGCCATGCGGACCTTTCCTGTGGGGAACTTTCCTGGACTCCTGCTCCCTGTGACAGCTCCTAACAGACTGAACTGTGGTTGGGTTGCATTTTTCAGGGATTTGGCATGGTGATGGGGCCAACTTGGACTTGGTGAACATGTTAAGGACACTACTCTTTTATGGATTCTTGCTGTATTGGCCAAGAGTTTGCTTAAAGGCTTTCAATCACTGTAAAAAAAAAATAGAGGACTGGATGGGGCACATATACACCATGGTATACTATTCAGCTAGGAAAAATGATGACATCGGATCACTTACAACGGAATGGTGGAGTCTTGGTAGCATTTTGCGGGGTCAAATAAGCGAATCAGAAAAAAACAGGAACTGCAGGATTCCATACATTGGTGGGACATAAAAGCGAGACTAAGAGGCATGGACAGGAGTGTGGTGGTTATGGGGGGTGGGGGGAGGGAAGGAGGGAGAGGGGGAGGGGGACGGGTACAGAGAGAACTGGATGGAGGGTGGCGGAGGACGATCTCTCTTCGGGTGATGGGTATGCAACAGAACTAAATGACAAGATAACCTGGAAATGTTTTCTTTGAATGTATGTACCCTGATTTATTGATGTCACCCCATTAAAATAAAAATTTATTTATAAAAAAAATAAAAATAAAAATAAAAAAAATAATAAAAATATGTGTGTGTGTGTGTGTGTGTGTGTATTCACTCATCCATTTATACACCTTCCCCACTAGCCATTCAACAAAGAGCACATTCACATACAGGTGGGACAAAGTAGGTTACAGATGTGAGTCCATGAAACGCACTTTAATCTTGTGTTGCTCTGCGTTAACTATTGTTTCATGTGCCACACAAACAACTATAGAACTACCTTTTCCCCACTCCGTACACAGTTTCTATCTATGTGAACAGTCTTATGCTTGGTGCTGTGGGAGATAAAGAAATCTGGAAATATATGTAACACACTTTCTATCATTCTCTTATTAATCTCCATGTAAAATATAGCAGTTTTTAAAAGTCACTATGTTAGAATTCTTAAAGCATCTACTAACAAAAAACATAATAGAACTGATCCTCCTTAAGAAATTGCAAGTGGTAAACCAAGGAAATTTTACTTCCCAAAAGTACTTTAGTATGAATTGCCACAAGATATATTTTAAATAATATTTATTCTATACAATTTTCCAGAAGCAACTAAAATAAAAAATAATCAACTGATCCTTTTAAGTTTAAAATATTTAAAAACATTAGAATTTAAAAACCATAAACACATCAAGACAATTAAATTTATCCTAAGTATATCTAACTAATCCACAATTGTGCAAAACCAATTATTTATTATGCTAAGTGAAATATGCCAGACAAGAAAGACAAGTACCATATGACTTCACTTAATGTGCAATCTAATGAGCAAAATAAACTGACACAACAAACAGACTCATAGATGCAGAGAACAGACTGACAGCTGTCAGAGGGGATGGGAATTGGGAAGCTGGGTGAAAAAAATGAAGGGATCAAGCAAACAAAAAAAAACTTATAGACACAGACAACAGTGCGGGGATTTGCAGGGGGAAAAGGGGAAGTAGAGGAGAGTAGGGGGGATAAATGGTGAGGGAGGGAGAGCTGACTTTGGGTGGTGAATACACATGCTATACAGAGATGATGTATTATAGAACTGTGCACCTAAAACCTGTATAATTTTGTTAACCAGTGTCAACCCAATAAATTCAGTAAAAAGAAAAAAAAAACAAAATTTCATTTAAAAAACCTTTGTCTTTTATGTCAGAATTTTTGTAAGCAAAATCCTTCTTTTAGCTCCCTCATCTTATTCATGACTTTCACACTGTAAAACTATAGGAAAAATCTTGAAATTATTTGATCACAAATACAAATACCATATAAAACTTAAAAGCAGCTGAACATTTTAAATTGGACATGTTGGGAACCAAACACACCTATGATGAGTCTGTGCTTTAATTTAGAAACAAACTTACTTGTTTTGAACAAATATTATTTACAGCTCCAGCCTCTACACCTTTGAGATACTCCCCTGTTTTTTTTCCCTTCAACCAAGCCTGATCAACACAGCTTCTTGGAATTAGTTCTATCTCCAATTCTGTGCAATTATTTTTCAGATGATTCTATCCAACAGCTATCTATGTTACCCAACTCAGTATGCACATTACATTACAGACCATATCACATATAGCATGTATTATGATACATCTTGTATTACTACATTATACTACTACTTAACATTTCACATATTACCGCTATTCATCTAGCTATGTACTGTAACCTTTTTGAGGGCATGGAATATTTCCTTTCCTTCTTTGAATCCTGCACTACACCTTAAACAGGGTAAGCAAACAAACTGACAGAATGATGGTTTCACAGCTGAATCTACACATCTCTCATTTTGCAGATAAAAAGGAAGCTCAGAAAGGTGAAATAACTTGCCCAAGGTTATTCAATTAGCTGGCAACTGAATCACAGCAAGAACCCAAGAATGTAAAAATAATCTAGTGTTCTCCACTTTAGCTCATGTTAAAGAAAGTATATGCTAAAATGCACTTGTTCACTTTCTGATTTTAATAAATACAAAAAACTGAATTGTGTGTATGACCAAGAACTTTGCATTGCCTCAAAATTACCATTTTCTTCAATATTAATCATTGGTCCATCCTGAGAATGATGATTATTATTATAGAGACTATAATACAATAATTATGTAGGTGATCTGGTCCAACCTACTACGAGAACAGCCTTTATTCTGTGTAACTTCTTCCTTGTAAACAATGATACAGTTTTGGAGATGTACACTTGGGGGGGTTCAATAAAAATAAATAGGCCTGTTACTTAAGTTCTAGTTAATCAGGATTTTATCTAAATAACAGTAAGGATTTCCTTGTCTCCCTCTGATTGTTAGTGTTCAAGAAATCTTCTCCCCATTTGTTTACGAATATTTTCAAAAACTAGCTACTTGCCTGACCAGGTGGTGGCACTGTAGATAGAGCATTGGCCTGGGATCTTGAGACCCAGGTTTGAAACCCCAAGGTCGCTGGCTTGAGCACGAGCTCACCAGCTTGAGAGTAGGGTTGCTGGCTTGAGCAAGGGATTATAGACATGACCTCATGGCCACTGGTTTGGGCCCAGGGTCACTGCCTTGAGCAAAGGGCCACTGGTTCGGCTGGAGAGCCCCCTTCCCCTAGTCAAGGCATATATGAGAAGACAGTCAATGAACAACTGTGGTGCCACAATTATGAGTTGATGCTTCTTATCTCTCTCCCTTCCTGTCTTCTGTCCCTGCCTGTCCTTCTCTTTCTCTAGCTAAAAACAAACAAACAAACAAAAAAACCCACACACTCAAAACAAACAGCTACTTGATAATCTGATTAACCTACACTTTCCTTCAGAGACTCTGCTATCATCTGCCTGAGTCCTTGAGGGAAGTGAGGTCATTTAGACACACAGGAGAACAGCTGGAGCTATGAGGCAACAGATGTACTTTAAGAGATTAGCCTCAAGAGAAGTGCTTAGTTCTCATTTAATTTTGTGTATTCTAATGTAAGAAAATTCCAGGGAAATACAATTATAAATATGGGTATTGCCACAAACTAGTCTTTAGACACCGTAGCTCTAAAAACTAGCACAGGAATGGTTCTGTCAAAATTGGCTTCCATTGTTACTAAATTAATTTCATCTGAGAGTTAACAGAGCAGTGAGGATCCAATGAAGAGTTTCCATCAAGTTAATGGAAAGAAAAGTCATCTTTTCCACATCTCCAGTCAGACTTCTTTTACTAAAAGGTATGAGTAAATAGTCCTCCCAAAAAGATAGGTTAGAATCCTAGTTTCTAACATCACAGAATGTGACCTTACTTAGAAACAAGGTTATTGCAGATGCAATTCGTTAAGATAAAGTCATATTATCAATAGAATTGAGTGGGTCCCTAGTCCAAATGACTGCGTCCTTATAGAAGAAACTTTGACAGAAAGGCACATATAGGAAAAGATGATGTGAAGAACACAGGGAGAAGACAAAAAGAGCCTGGACAGATCCTTCCCTCACAGCCCTCAGAGGAACCCATCCTGCCAACCCTATTTTAGACTTCTGGCCTCCAGAACTATGAGATGATAAATTTCTGTTGTTTAAGCCACCTATTTTGTGATACTTTGTTATAGCACCCCTAGCAAAATAATACAATGAACAAGAAATAATTTCAAAAGTGTTTATAAGTAAAAAATACAAAATAACACTGATCTAGAAATTCAAAAGTCCTACATTCTCCACCCCTCCCCCTCTCCTTCCTCTCTGTCTCTCTCTTCCCCTCTCGCAACCAAGGCTCTATTGGAGCAAAGTTGGCCTGGGCGCTGAGGATGGCCTCAGCCTCAGGCGCTAGAATAGCTCTGGTTGCAACAGAGCAACGCCCCAGAGGGGCAAAGCATCGCCCCCTGGTGGGCGTGCCGGGTGGATCCCGGTCGGGCACATGCGGAAGTCTGTCTGACTGCCTTCCTGTTTCCAACTTCAGAAAAATAAAAAAAAAAAAAAAAAAAAAAAAAAACCTGAAGCAAATACACAGTACAAATTAAAGCACATCATGGTCAACATTTCCTTAACTGTTACATTTTAAAACTGCACTTCCCCCCAAAATACAAAGAACAAAAAACACCCAGAAACATTCACAGCTCATATACTAACTAATTCATCACACATTTGTTTTGTTCAGTATTGACTATATACTACAAACTGTGTTAAATCTTATAGATGCAGAGTTCCATGAAGGGCCCTGACTTCTAGGAGCCCTTTCTATACCACCAGAAAAGGAAGGGATTAAACACAGATTCACATAAACCATGACAGGGTATGACAAAGTATCATAGAGCAGACACTTATATTTGTACCTACATTTTCATAGAATAATATTTAACTTTCTGGAATTGACAATGCTTACAACAAATATAGCAACACTTTAATGAACTGGAAAGTTATTTGATTTTCCTTCTTAACTCTTTGTTGAACATTGCTTCATTTTAAAAATAGACTTCATCTTTCAGATTTTTTTTAAAGCAGACATAGGGGAGGAAGGGAGAGGGGAAGGGGGAGGGGAAGGGGCACAAAAAAAACTAAATAGAAGGTGATGGAGGACAGTCTGACTTTGGGGGATGGGTATGCAGCATAATTGAATGACAGGATAACCTGGACATGTTTTCTTTGAACGTATGTACCCTGATTTATTGATGTTACCCCATTAAAATTAATAAAAATTAAAAAAAATAAAAGCAGACATAATCAAAAACTGTTTTTCTATAAATTTGTTGCATTTGTATTATCATCTTGTGCTAAGGAAGAGAATTATAGTTAACACTGACTAACTGGATGTCTATTTTCATAAGAAAACAAAAATTTAATGTTTCAAGCCTAACTAAAAAGCCTTCGAAAATATACCTATTCTCCTCTAGTTTGTATGTATGGGCA
Organism: Saccopteryx leptura; assembly: GCF_036850995.1. NCBI lineage: Eukaryota > Metazoa > Chordata > Mammalia > Chiroptera > Emballonuridae > Saccopteryx > Saccopteryx leptura. Next base: position 136,379,878 of record NC_089506.1, read on the forward strand.
GTGTATGTATCCAAATTAAAGGGGTTTTTATTATTATTATTTAGACAATTAATTGTAACGGGGTGACATTGATCAATTAGAGTACATAGATTCAGAGAAAACATCTCCAGATCATTTTCACATTTAATTATGTTGTACAGCCTTTGCTCGGCTTATGACCACGATTGGTTCCGACAAACTGGTCGTAACACGATTTGGTCATAAGTTGAGTAGGCTATATGTACAGTACTGTGAAATGATGTTACAAAAATCTTTAAGTCATATTTAATCATAATTTTCTTTATTATATATCATAATTTTCTTTGTTCATTTTATGCCATTTGTATCATCTCTACACAATTTTGTTTCTTATTTTTATATTCATCAGGTTTAAGTAAAATACTGCATTACCAATACAAATGGTTTAATATTTGCCAAGACAATTTCCTCTTGGTAGACATCTTGGGAGGGGTTTGATGAAAAATATCCAAGACACAAAACACAAATTACTGTACCGAGTCCGAGATAAGAGTTGAAATGATGCATGCGGAAATGGTAGTGCTTCCGGAAGCTGGACCGCACTGTCGTACGCCCAAGTGGGCAATGCTTCCACTGCCAGACGTGGCTAGCGATTGTGGTCGTAAAGTCGAATGGTCCTAAGTTGCATAGGTCATAAGTCAATCAATACTTGTATACCCATCACCCAAAATCAAATTGTCCTCTGTCACCTTTTATTTGTATTTCTTTATGCCCCTCCCATCTCCCCACCTCTTCCCTCCCCCTAGTAACCACTTCACACTTGTCCATGTCCACGAGTCTCAATTTTGTGTCCCACCTATGTATGGAATCATACAGTTCTTGGTTAGATTTATTTATTTCACTCAGTATGTTATCAAGGTCCATCCATGTTGTTGTAAAGGATCCAATGTCATCATTTCTTATGGCTGAATAGTATTCCATAGTATATATGTACCACCTCTTCTTTATCCAGTTATCTATTGAAGGGCTTTTTGGTTGTTTCCATGTCTTGGCCTCTGTGAACAATGCTGTGATGAACATGGGGCTGCATGTACCATTACATACCAGGGTTTTTGAGTTTTGGGGGTATATTCCCAGTAGAGGGATTGCTGAGTCATATGGTAGTTCTATTCTTAATTTTTTGAAGAACTGCCATACTTTCTTCCATAAAGGTTGTACTATTTTACATTCCCACCAATAGTGAATGAGGGTTCCTTTTTCTCCACAGCCTCTCCAACACTTGTTATTACCTGTCTGGTTTATAATAGCTAATCTAACAGGTGTGAGGTGGTATCTCATTGCAGTTTTGATTTGCATTTCTCTAATAACTAATGAAGATGAGCATCTTTTCATATATCTGTTGGCCATTTGTATATCTTCCTGGGAGAAGAGTCTGTTCATATCCTCTTCCCATTTTATTGGATTGTTTGCTTGTTTGTTGTTGAATTTTATGTTCTTTGTTATCCTTTGGATATTAGGCCCTATCTGAGCTGTTGTTTGAAAATATCATCTCCCATTTAGTTGGCTGTCTGTTTTGTTGTAAGTTTCTCTTGCTGTGCAAAAGCTTGTTAGTCTGATGTAGTCCCACTCATTTATCTTTGCCTTTACTTCTCTTGCCTTTGGAGTCAAATTCATAAAATGCTCTTTATGGCCAAGGTCCATGAGTTTAGTACCTAAGTTTTCTTCTATGTAATTTATTGTTTCAGGTCTTATATTTAGGTCTTTGATCCATCTTGAACTAATTTTATTACAAGAAAACAAACTGTAGTCAAGTTTCATTCTTTTGCACGTGGCCTTCCAGTTTTCCAAGCACCATTTATTAAAGAGGCTTTCTTTTCTCCATTGTGTATTTTTGGGTTCTTTATCAAAGATAATTTGACCATATACATGTGGTTTTATTTCTGGGCTTTCTATTCTGTTCCATTGGTCTGAGTGTCTATTTTTCTGCCAATACCATGCTGTTTTGATTATCGTGGCTCTATAATATAATTTGAAGTCAGGTATTGTAATGCCCCCAGCTTTGTTCTTTTTCCTTAGGATTGCTTTGGCTATTCAGGATTTTTTTATAATTCCATGTAAACCTGATGATTTTTTATTCCATTTCTTTAAAAAATGATATTGAAATTTTGGTGGGAATTACATTAAATTTGTATATTGCTTTGGGTAATATGGTCATTTTAACTACATTTATTCTTCCTTTCCAAAAACAAGGAATATTTTTCCATTTCCCTTAACAATGCTTTGTAGTGTTCATTATATAACCTTTACATTTTTGTTATGTTTATTCCTAGGTATTTTTGTTGCTGTTGTTGCAACCATGAAAGGGATTATTTCTTTGAGTTTATTTTCTGATGTTTCATTGTTGGCATATAGGAAGTCAATAGACTTCTGTATATGAATTTTGTATCCTGCAACCTTACTTTATTGGTTTATTGTTTCTAATAGTCTTTTTGAGGATTCTTTGGGGTTTTTGATGTACAGGATCATATCATCTGCAATAACTGAAACCTTTACTTTTTTCCCAATAGGAATGCCTTTTATTTCTTACTCTTGTCTGATTGCTCTGGCTAGAGCTTCCAGCACTACGTTAAATAAGAGTGGAGAGAGTGGGCAGCCTTGTCTTATTCCTCATTTTAGAGGAAAAGTCTTCAGTTTTTTGCCCTTTATCATGATGTTAGCTGATGGTTTATCATAGATGCCCTTTATTATGTTGAGGTATATTCCTTCTATACCCACTTGTTAAGTGTTTTAAACATAAAATGACATTGTATTTTATCAAATGCCTTTTCTGCATCTATTGATAGGATCATATGGTTTTTTTCTTTGTTTTGTTGATATGGTGTATTACATGAACTCTTTTACGTATATTGAACCATCCTTGTGATTCACGGATGAATCCCACACTTGATCGTGATGAATTATTTTTTTTAATGTGTTGTTGTATTTGATTGGCTAGTATTTTGTTTAGTATTTTAGCATCTGTATTCATTAGAGATATTGGTCTATAGTTTTCTTTATTTGTGTTGTCCTTGCTAGGTTTTGATATGAGGGTTATGTTGGCCTCATAAAATGTGTTTGGAAGTATTGCTTATTCGTCAATGTTTTGGAAGACATTGAGTAGAATAGGACCCAAGTCTTCTTTGAATGTTTGCTAGAATTCACTAATATAACTGTCTGGCCCTGGACTTTTATTTTGGGGGAGATTTTTGATAGTTGTTTCTATTTCCTCCCTTCTTATGGGTCTATTTAGGCTATCTACTTCTTTGTGACTCAGTCTAGAAAGATTGTATTGTTCTAGGAATTTATCCATTTCTTCTAGATTGTTAAATTTGGTGGCATATAGTTTTTCATAGTATTCTATAATAATTCACTGTATATTTATGATATCTGTGATGATTTCTCTTTCATTTTGGATTTTGTTTATATGAGTCTTTTCTCTTTTTTTCTTAGTGAGTCTTGCCAAGGATTTTTCAATTTTGTTGATTTTTTCAAAGACCCAGCTGCTTGTTTAATTGATTTTTTTCTGTACTTTTTTGGTTCTTTATTTCATTTATTTCTGCTCTGATTTTTATTATTTCCTTTCTTCTGTGGTTTTGGGTTGCCTTTGTTCTTCTTTTTCTAGTTCCTTAATATGTGATGTTAAGTTGTTTGCTTGGGCTTTTGTTTGTTCATATAAGCCTGTAGTGATATGGACTTCCCTCTTATTACTGCTTTTGCTGCATCCCAGAGATTCTGATACGTCCTATTGTCATTTTCATTTGTTTGTATGTATCTTTTGATCTTTGCTTTTCTTTCTTCTTTGATTCACTCATTTTGTAAAAGTATGTTGTTTAATTTCTACATTTTTATGGGTTAACTTCTTTTTTGCAGTTGAATTCTAGTTTCAAAGCTTTATGGTCAGAAAATATGCTTGGTATAATTTCAATCTTTCTGAATTTGTTGATGTTAGTTCTGTGGCCAAACATATGGTCAATTCTTAAGAATGTTCCATGTACACTAAAGAAAAATGTACACTCTGACATTCTTGGATGAATGTCCTGTAGATGTCTATCATATCCAATTGTTCTTGTGTTTCATTGAAGGCCAATATTTCTTTATTGATTTTTTGTTTGAGTGAACGATCTAGAGCCATCAGCGGTGTATTGAGATCTCCAAGTATGATTGTACTTTGTCAGTTTTTAATTTTAGATCAGTTAGTAGATGTCTTATATACTTTGGAGCTCCTTGGTTTGGTGCATATATATTAAGAAGTGTTATGTCTTAATTCAATGTCCCCTTTATCATTATGAAATGACCATCTTTGTCTCTGACTACCTTTGCTGTCTTGTAGTCAGCATTGTTAGATATGAGTATACTACACCTGCTTTTCTTTGGATTTTATTTGCTTGGAGAATCATCTTCCAACTTTTCACTTTGAATTTGTTTTTATCCTAGTAGCTTAGATGTGTTTCTTGAAGGCAGCATACAGTTGGATTTTCTTTTTTGATCCACTCTGCTACTCTGTATCTTTTCATTGGTGAGTTGAATCCATTTACATTTAATATAATTATTGACACTTGAAGGTTTCCTATTGCCATTTAATATATTGCTTTCTGATAGTTCTGTATCTTGTTTGGCTCTTCTCTTTTGTTCTGTCAATTGTTTTTGTTTGGTTGTATTCCATACTTCTTTCCTCTGTTTCTGTTTTTTTTAAGCCATGAGTTTTTGTTGTGGTTTTTTCAGGGGTGGTTACCATTAGGTAATAAAAAGGATATATATCATATTCATTGCAGTACATTATCTCATGAATGCTTCTTTACTCCATCCTCCTTTGCTACTATTAATCTTTGTCCTCTCCCCTTTTTTGTTTCTGTTGTCACAGATTAATCTTGCTTTTACTGTGATCTTTTTGGAGCTTCTACTTCTGATTTTGTTTTATTCTTTGTATCTGGTCAGATAACCCCATTTAGTATTTTCTGTAGTGGGGGTTTTCTGGAGATAAATTACCTCATCTTTTCTATATCTGTGAATGTTTTTATTTCCCCTTCGTATTTGAAGGATAGCTCTGACGGATATCCTATTCTTGTCTGGAAGCTTCTCTCTTTCTGTACTTTAAATATTGGGGTCCACTCTCTTCTGGCTTGTAGAGTTTCTGCTGAGAAATCTGATGATAGCCTAATGGGCCTTCCTTTTTATGTTGTATTCTTCTTTTCACTGGCTGCCTTGACAATTTTCTGTCATTGGTTTGTGATAATTTCATTATGATGTGCCTTGGAGTAGGTCCGTTTGGGTTAAGGTAACTTGATGTTCTGTTTGCTTCTTGAATTTGAGGCTCTAATTCTTTCCACAGGTTTAGAAAGTTCTCATCGATTATTTGTTTGATATGTTCTCCATTCCATTTTCTCTCTCTTCTCCTTCTGATATACCCATTATTCTTATGTTGCTCTTTCTGATGGAGTCAGACAATTCCTGTAGGGCTTTCTCAGTTTTCTTATTTCATAAGTTTCTCTCCCTTTCTCTCTGTAGTATCTCTATTTGCCTGTCTTCTATGTCATTAATTCTCTCCTCTGTCTGGCCTGTTCTATTAGCTAAGCTTGTTACCTCGTTTTTCAGTTCATGTATTGAGCTTTTCATCGCTATTTGGCTCTTTTTATAGTTTCAATTTCCTTGTTCAAGTATTCTTTTTGTTTATTGAATTGTTTTTGTTTTTGGGTTTTTTTTGCATATTTCTGAAGCTGGAAACAGGGAGAGACAGTCAGACAGACTCCCGCATGCTCCCGAACGGGATCCACCTGGCACGCCCACCATGGGGCGACGCTCTGCCCACCAGGGGGCAATGCTCTGCCCATCCTGGGCGTCGCTATGTTGCGACCAGAGCCACTCTAGCGCCTGGGGCAGAGGCCACAGAGCCATCCCCAGCGCCTGGCCATCTTTGCTCCAATGGAGCTTTGGCTGCAGGAGGGGAAGAGAGAGACAGAGAGGAAGGTGCAGTGGAGGGGTGGAGAAGCAAATAGGCACTTCTCCTGTGTGCCCTGCCGGGAATCGAACCCGGGTCCTCCGCACGCTAGGCTGACGCTCTACCGCTGAGCCAATCAGCCAGGGCTATTGAATTGTTTTTTGAGCTCTCTAAATTGCCTTTCTGTGCTTTCTTATATTTCTGATTTTTAGAACTTCAATTCTTAATTCTCTGTCATTTAACTCCAAGGTTTCCAAGCAATTGAATTTCTTTTCTAGAGATTTTTCATCATCTGTCTGAGCTACATCTCTGTCTTTTGTATCCATGATATTTGATTTATTTTTCCTTAATGGCATTATAGAGTGATATTGTTCATAACACTAATAAGAGATAATTTAAAAATAAAATGAAAATTGAAACGATACAGTGAAAAAATAAAAATTCTATAATAAGTGGAACAAAAACTACAAAGAATAGGGAGCAGGAACTGAGGAAAAATGACAAAAGATATAAAAAATGAAGTAAAAAACATGGAAAATGCCACCAAAAAATATGAATCCAAAATAAAATAATTTGTTGATAAATGATGATCAAATGAAAGGAAAAGTAAAATAAAATAAGTAAAGGTCTTTGAAATGAAACCTTCATAAAAAAATAAGAATGAAAAATGTAACAAAAATAGAATGGATAATGAAATTCAAAAGGAAAAGGAAAGAATAAAAAGGAAAAAAAAAAGATAAAATTACCAAAATGAAAAAAGTTATAAAAAATGTAATTTTTTCCTGGTTTTGAGAGGTAGCTTCTTCCTTTTTCTTCGGCAGGTATTGCCTCTATGAGGCTCTTGAGCAGAGGTTTGCTGTTGTGTCACTATGGCAATGACATAGGCTGGGCCTCAATTCCGTTGGTTGGCAGCGCTTGTTTAGGCTTGGAGGCACTGACAATGGGAGACTCGGTTAGTTTTTAGGTGTCTCTCCCCACATCTCTCCCTCCTGGGCTAGCAGCCTGGGGACTTAGCTGTGAGGTTTGCCCCAGCCACTGCTTGCAGAGCAAGAGGCTCTAAGAGCAACCAGGTCCTTCCTCCAGCACCGCTCAAAGCACAGTTCTGGGTAAGGCTGTGCCAACTAGAGCAGCCAGCGAGAACAGGCAGGGCTGGGAGCCAATTGCTGATCTAGTGCCTAAGGGGCCCCGGGCATGTCTAGTCCACCTCAGCCCTCTGTGGGTCTACTCTCCACAGGCTTCTCCCTTGTGCTGTTTGGTAGCCTGCTGCAAGCCACATGTGTAGCCAGCCCCCACGACTTATGCAGTGCACATGGGGGTCTGCTCCCACCCACTTAGGCTCACAGCACCTGTGATCTCAGTCAGAGCTGGGAATGCAGGAATGTGCTTTGAAACCTGTATTGGCCCCGTGGAGGCACCCCTCCGGACAGGTCAAGGCCTGGGGATCCCAGCCCTTGCACACTTCCCGTGAGATTGGTCGCAGAGCTGAGACCACACAGAAACGCTGTCTACGGCCCAGATGTCCACAACTGATAATATCAGGCTAAACCCTCCAGCCTGCAAGTGCATGCACCCAAGCCAGAGGTGCCAGGTGGAGCCACTTGCACATCGCCCGTGATCGCAGACCCAGGAGTGCACAAGGCTGCTGGAGCCGGTGATGACTCCCACGGGCACCCCGTGCCAGTAATCTTTGTCAGTGCCTACCACCCATGCTCACCTTGCATCCTTGATCTCAGGCAGAGCTAGCGTGGTCTTCCTTCTGCTTGATTATCTGCCCTGGCCCTGCTTCTTCCCTCTGCCTCCAACCCTCTGCTTTGCTCGGCTCCAGACAAAAGCGGGCCTTCCTCAAATCAGTGAGGAAAGCGGAATACTCCATTCTCCGTCTTATTTCCTTCAGAGTGGATTATATATTCAGCCACCTTTTCACCAAATCATACCTTTGTCTGGTGTGTGTATATTTCAGGTGCTCCTGAGATTTCTTCTCTGTCTTTAGTTGTTGAATTTGTGGAAATTTCAAGGGGAGATATCGGGAGCTCCCCTCATGGTACCGATTCTCTGATGTCATCTAAAGGTGTTTTTGATGACTGAGCATTTTCCAAGTTCTAAAGAGTCTGCTGAATGTCAATGATCCAGACATGGTACTTTAAACACTGAAGGGACAGTATATCATGTTGATCTTGACCTCTATGTCAGGGGTCCCCAAAATTTTTACACAGGGGGCCAGTTCACTGTCCCTCAGACCATTGGAGGACCGGACTATAAAAAAAAAACTATGAACAAATTTCTATGCACACTGCACATATCTTATTTTAAAGTAAAAAAAACAAAACGGGAACAAATACAATATTTAAAATAAAGAACAAGTAAATTTAAATCAACAAACTGACCAGTATTTCAAAGGGAACTATGGGCCTGCTTTTGGCTAATGAGATGGTCAATGTCTAGTTCCATATTTGTCACTGCTAGCCGTAACAAGTGATATGACGCGCTTCCAGGGCTATGACGCGTGTGTCCTGCATCACTGGAAGTAGTACTGTACATGAGCAATGCCGTGCTTTGCAGTGCTGCAACATACAGTGCTCCTCTCACTGACCACCAATGAAAGAGCTGCCCCTTCCAGAAGGGCGGCGGGGGCCGGATAAATGGCCTCAGGGGGCCACATGTGGCCCGCGGGCCGTAGTTTGGGGACCCCTGCTCTATGTGGAGGATAGCTGGGAGAGGCACAGGCTAAAAGTCAACTTAAAGACAATAAAATCCACAAGAAAAAACACTTTTATTGCAATTTTTTAAAGAAAAAATGTTAGATAACTGATCCATTTTAAATCTAAGTTATAGGTTGATGATGAATCGTTTGATCTAAGAGCCAAGCTAGAGAGCCGTGTATAAGTAAGCATGAAATAGTGAAATGACTTAAAAAGTCTTTATCACTGTCTTTATTTACTTATGTCAATAAGAATTTGAAAGCTATATTTTCAAAGGCTAAAACACAAAGCAGATAACTCTCAGTGGATAATTGAGTTGACAGTGTTAGGATCTGGGAGTTGCAAAGCAATAGAAGAAATGCCCCCATTTCCTGGAAGTTTAAAATCAATCAAGAAAAGAACAAGTAGAATAAAGAAATTGAAACAGAAGCATAATCACTTATAGCAGCGATTTTCAACTGGTGTGCCATAAGAATTTTTAAAACATGCAATACCTGACTGTTCAGTTAGGGGCACTGACCACTTTTCCCTTAGATTGTCAAATTAATAATTGACAACAGGCCTGACAAGGCAGTGGAAAAATGAATAGAGTGTCAGACTGGGAAGCAGAGGACCCAGGTTCAAAACCTCGAGGTCACCGGTTTAAACGCAGGGAGGCTCATCCAGCTAGAGTGTGGGCTCACCAGCTTAAACACAGACATGACCCCATGTTCACTGGCTTGAGCCCAAGGTTGCTGGCTTGTGCACAAGGTCCCTGACTTGAGCAAGGGGTCACTTGTTCTGCTGTAGCCCCCAGGTCAAGGCACATATGAGAAAGCAATCAATGAACAACTAAGGTGCCACAACAAAGAATTGATGCTTCTCAACTCTCTCCCTTCCTGTCTGTCCTTATCTGTCCATCTCTCTTCCCTCTCTCTGTCACTGTCTCTATTTCTTTCTTGCTTAAATAAATAAATAAATTATAATGGCCAACAAAATAGCAATCCAGTGTGAATGAATCAAAATTATACCTATTTTTTTTGTCAAATCCTCCAAAGTATACTTTTTGATGTGCTACAGAATTTTGGTTATTAGTCTGTGTGCCATTAGATGAAAAAGGTTGAAAATCACTGCTCTAGTATATCAAACACCCAGTTTAATGCATTTTCATGAATTTTATAAAATAGTCTCAATAGTAGGAGACCTCAAATCTGCCAGCTACTCATCAAGTTTGAATGCATACCACAAAAACTTGATGAAATAGTGAGTTACAGCAAGAGAACATGGAAATCCAGTCCGGATGCTACCTAATCCTTTTAGATCAGGCTTGAGGATCACAAGATCGAAAATATTCCCAAATGTCTTCCTTAACTTCTGGAGAACTCTTCCCTCTCAGAACACAAGCAAACAGTGGCATTTTCTAATAGACTATGAGATCACAGACTTGATGGATGTTTTCGTTTCCTTAAATCATTTCATCAATGTTATCATAAGGAATCAGATACCTTAGTAAAAATGAAGTAAAATACTGCCAAGGTTCATTGATGAAAATGGACAACTGGTCCAACAAAGTCTCACTCTGTACCCACAGATACTACTTTCCTTTTAGGGTTTTTACACAGACCCTGTACTGTACCCTCTACACCAGTGCATCTGGACACCCTGATCCTCATTTAAAGTTATGGTTTGAACACAGGAAAAAAAAAAAACAAACCTTCCTCCTCTCAGTTCTCAGGATTGCTGACACATTCAAGCATTCGTTCAACAAACGTTTTCTACATAGATATTGTATGACAGGTTCTATATTGTTTATTGGAGTGCTCAAATTGATTTTACCAAATATTAATAGAAAATAAACAAAAAATGAAAAACAAAAATAATATAAAATATTCTGGCTTACATTCTAATAGTCATTAGGTTCTTACTAGAGTTAGCAGATATCCATGGCACGAAGAGCTCGTCAGAGACAGGGTTGGGGTAACTAACCTACAGCCCTTCAAAGCTGAACAGTAACTGCATCAGCACATTGTGGGCTCCTTGCTTTCCAGCTGAAGGATGGTCTCCTTCGTCTCTTCAGCATGATCGTATTCTCTCCACATCAAGGCCAAGAGAATAATTCTAATCCTACCATTTCCAGAAGACCTACCTTTTTCCTATTAACATAACAACACTCTTTCACAAGAATGGTGCGCCCTGCTAAAGAGAGGCAGTGGAGAAATGAGAGGAGCAAGAGCAAGGCAGGAAGGCAGAGAAGAGATGAAGAGACAATGGGCTTCCATGAGTTGTTGGAAAATCCTCTTAAATATTAAAAGTTAGAAGAGCTTTAATCATAGTTGTGGTTTTGAGGCATATTCTGTATAGACTGTTGAACTAGAAAAGGTATATGTCATTAGCATGGCACAGAAAAGGCACTATACTGAGGAAAGTTATAGGTGGCTGTTTGTGCTCTGTTCTTACCATATTAATTTTTCCCAGAGCTGAGGGAGGCATACATAATTATCCAACAATCCTTCACTTTTCTATCTTCTATCTTTCCTATGTTTCTCTGTGGGAGTGCTCCTTGCTGCCTCCACCACAATTTCTAACACTGCGAATCAAAACACACATCTCTGCTGCTCCCTTAATCCTTTTCTGCTGTCTCAAATCAACTGCTCATCCGTGAGAGAATGCAAACTAGTCACTAAAAAACAGTATAATTGACATGCAAAATATGTGTTAAGATCTTCAAAAATCTTACTGAAATATTGATTTAGAGCTGCATTGAATTTATAGATTAATTTGGGGAGAACTGACATCTTTATAATGTTAAGTCATCATAGGGTATTCTCTCCTACTTCTTTTATGTCCTTTAATAGAGTTTTAAAATTCCTCTATAATATGGCTGTGTGCCCTCTCTTTTAGATTGGTTACTTTGTTGTACTTGTTGCTATTGTGGATGTTGATAAATTAGTTTTTAAAAAGAGGAAGTTCTCACCCTACCAGGCTTTAGGATATAGTGCAAAGAGACACAGCCATAAAAATATCATGATACTAGGCAAAAACAGACAACTGATCAATGAAATATGAGAAAGAACTCATATATGGTAAGGGAAAACTACAACTCAACAGTAAAAGTACAAATCGCTTGTATTCTATAGAACAAAAAATAAAACCAAACACTATACTTCACACCCTATATGAAGGTCAATCCCTGAGGGATTAAAGACCTAAATTTAAAATATAAAATGTAAAGCAGTAAACGTAGAGGGATTTGTGATATCAGGGTAGAAAAGGAATTCTTCAGGTCACAACAACACAAACTATAACATGATGATTTATGTGTTGTAAAGTGATGATTTAACCACTTGAAAATTAAGAATTCCTTATCAAAGAAAGATAACCACAGACAAAAATTTTTTTTAATTTTTTTATTGATTGATTTTAGAGAGACAGGGAGGAAGGAAGAGAGAGAAAAACCCATCGATTTGTTGTTCCACTTATTCATGCATTTATTGGTTGATTCTTGTATGTGCCCTGACCAGGGATTGAACCCACAACCTTGGCGCATTAGGAAAATGATCCAACCAACTGAGCTATCTAGCCAGAGTCACAAACAAAATTAACAGATTACATTACAATGTCTAAAATCAACAAGGATTAACGTCTAGGGTAATTAAGCAACTCCTACCAGTAGGGAAAATGGGCAAAGGATAAGAATAGCAAATTCACATTTATCACTCGGCAAATATTTAAAGTACCTGCTTTTTTAATGTTAGGATTACAGGTATGTACAATACAGATTAAGATCCCTGCCTTCAAGAAACTTGGTCAGGGGAAACAAACACATGCACAGTAAAATTCATATACTCTTTTGTTGTGGTAAATACCATGAAGAAAGAGAAATCAAAAACAGAAGGTGATATAGAGGACTCTTTTAGATAAGATGATCAAGGATATGATATTCAAGCAGACATCTGAATGAAGTGGGTGAGCCAAGTCTACAAGGGAGCTGTTTTTTTGTTTGTTTTTTATTAATTGAGAGCAGGGGAGGTAGAGAGACAGACTCCTACATGCACCCCAAATGGGATCCACCTTGCAAGCCCCCTATGGGGCAATGCTCTGCCCATCTGGGGCATTGCTCTGTTGCTTGGCAAGCAAGCTATTTTTAGTACCTGAGGCGGAGGTCACAGGAGCCATCCTCAGCCCCTGGGGCCATCTCGCTTGAATTAATTGAGCCATAGCTGTGGGAGGGGAGAAAAAGAGAAAAAGAGGGGGAGGGGTGTTGGAGAAGCAGATGGTCACTTCTCTTGTGTGCTCTGACCAGGAATCAAACCTGGGACTTCCACACATTGGCCAACACTACCACTGAGCAAACCAGCCAGGGCCACAAGGAGAGTTTTTAAGGCAGAAGTAACAGCAAGAACAAGAGACTCTAAAGATAATAGATAACAACATATGAAGACAGAACCAATCATACTCATAACCAGAAAGATAAAAATTTTGTTTGTTTTTAATTTTATTTAGAAAAGTAAATTTAATGGGGTGACATTGATCAATAAGAAGACATAGGTTTCAGGTAAACATTTCTATAGCATTTGAACTTTTGATTGTGTTGTGTTCTCATCACTCAAAGTCAAGTCATTTGCCATCATCATAGATTTGTTCCTCTTTACTCCCCTCCTTCCCAACCCCCTCTCCCCAAACCCCTCCCTCTGGTAACCACTTTACTTTTATATATGTCCATGAGTCTCAGTTTTATATCCCACCTATGTGTGAAATCATATAGTTTTTAGCTTTCTCTGATTTACTTATTTCACTTATAGTATAATGTTCTCAAGGTCCATCCATGTTGTTGTAAATGGTAATATGTCATCATTTCTTATGGCTGAGTAGTATTCCATTGTATATATGTACCACATCTTCTTTATTCAGTCCTCAACTGAGTGATATTTTGGTTGTTTCCATTTCTTGGCCACTATGAATAATGCTGTGATAAACATGGTGGTACATGGGTCTTTGCATACCAATGTTTTCAAGTTATTAAGTAGGTAATGATATATCGCTTTGCATATATCAAACCAGCAAAAATATAATGTGAGGTAATACCAAGTATCGGTGGAAATAGAAGGAAAAGAACTTTCATGTATGTTGGGCGGATAAAATGTATTATGCTCACTTTGTTAAAGATAACACGAGGAGGCAGTCGCCCAGGTGATATTAATGTGTGTTGGGGGCAGGCAGGATTGTTGTAGCCTGGGGCTTGGTTTTGAGATTAAGCCTTTCCCACCCTTTTTGATGTGGGGCGGTACAATCCAATCATGCCTCAGAGAAGTGACTTTGTATTAGAGACTTCCCTACTATGTATATTGGATTAAGGGTTTGGATTTCTACACTATAAAATGGGAACGGAGCGGGAGTTTGGCTCTTGGTTCCTGAGGTTAGAAGAGAGAGCAGAGAGCAGAAGGAGGCCACGTGGAGTAGGCCAGGAGAAGCAGCCAAGATGGCGGAGTACTGAGTGAGATGCCAGTCTGTGTAGAGTTTGTATCTGGGATAAGGAAGGAGATGGGGAACTGAGGAGAATAAGGTTGGTGAGCTAGAAACCTTTGATTCTAGGAAACTCGGATAAGTCAGTGGCTTTGTGAGCACTGAGTGTGACTGGGTTTTGGAGCCCAGTGTGTATTTTTACTTGCCCGCCGGGTGCAAGGTAGGATTAAAGGTTATGGCCCACCAGTTTTTGGCTCCATGGTTTCTTTACCGACTGTCCGAATCCAATGCGAACCTGCATGGGCCGGGCGGCTGTGATAGTGGCCCTGGCCCTGCCTCCTGGCTTTACATTTGGCGTAGTCTGTGGCAGGATTCGATACAGATCGGCAAGGAGCCTTTGAGCAGTGGAGTAGAGGACTGGCTAGTGTTAGGGTTCCCCATGGCTGTCCTTTTGGGGATCGTAGGCTGGCTGACTTTTACAGCCATGCATGAGGAAACTGAGAGCTCTGTGAAAGAGGCTGCCCAGGACCTGCCTACCAAGCACTGGAAGGAGATGGAGCAAACGCAGGAGAAACCGATGCTGACCCTGGAGCTGGAGGAAATGCTGGAGGAGGAGGCCAACCAGGTGTTCGAGATTCGCCTGGAAATGGAGCAAACGCTGGAGGAGGATTCAGAGGTTCGTGAGTTGCAGCTTGCCCTGGATGTTGCGGAGAGCCAGCAGCGGCAGGAGGCCGGGGCTGAGGCCGGGGCTGAGGCTGAGGCTGAGGCTGAAGCTGAAGCTGAGGCCGGGTCCGGAGCTGCAAGGTCTGTGGAGCAGAAGGCGGCGGCAGACGGAGGCTCGAGCCCGGCAGCCGGAGCTGGTGTTTTCAGTCCCTCTTTGGAGGATGAGGAGAATCGGACTGGAGTTGCAATCCGCAGTCTCCAGAAGGTGAAAGCGCAGCTGGAAGGAGCACCTACTTTGGCCCTGGTAGGTCTGCGATTTTGGGAAATATGGCTGGACATGCTTTCCGGAGCAGAGATGGAAATGCTGACTGCCATTGCCACGTGCCCCTCTTTGGGACAGTGTGAAACCTGCCAGGACGGCAGGAATGAGGGGGGTGGCTGATGACCCACGTGCGTGGACTGATTTCCTGGACTACGACCGGAGTGGGCATTGGCTCCTTTGTTGGATGGACTTTCGGATTACGGATTTTGGACAATGTAAAATACCCTGATGGGGGTGGGGGATGGCTTTGCTGGAAGCACTCCCCTACCCCGGGAAGCTTTTCCCGTGGCTAGAAAGAAGCCAAGGACATTTTGCGCTTTGGGCTAAGTGCTCAGAGACTGGTGAAGTGTACTTTTGTAATTGTTGAAACTGTATGATTTTTGCTATTGTAATCTGTGTAATGTTCTAATTTCCTTGCACAGGAATGCTGGTGATGTAAATTGTGGGTAGTAAAGTGAGCATAGGGGTGGATTGTTGGGCGGATAAAATTTATTATGCTCACTTTGTTAAAGATAACACGAGGAGGCAGTCGCCCAGGTGATATTAATGTGTGTTGGGGGCAGGCAGGATTGTTGTAGCCTGGGGCTTGGTTTTGAGATTAAGCCTTTCCCACCCTTTTTGATGTGGGGCGGTACAATCCAATCATGCCTCAGAGAAGTGACTTTGTATTAGAGACTTCCCTACTATGTATATTGGATTAAGGGTTTGGATTTCTACACTATAAAATGGGAACGGAGTGGGAGTTTGGCTCTTGGTTCCTGAGGTTAGAAGAGAGAGCAGAGAGCAGAAGGAGGCCACGTGGAGTAGGCCAGGAGAAGCAGCCAAGATGGCGGAGTACTGAGTGAGATGCCAGTCTGTGTAGAGTTTGTATCTGGGATAAGGAAGGAGATGGGAAACTGAGGAGAATAAGGTTGGTGAGCTAGAAACCTTTGATTCTAGGAAACTCGGATAAGTCAGTGGCTTTGTGAGCACTGAGTGTGACTGGGTTTTGGAGCCCAGTGTGTATTTTTACTTGCCCGCCGGGTGCAAGGTAGGATTAAAGGTTATGGCCCACCAGTTTTTGGCTCCATGGTTTCTTTACCGACTGTCCGAATCCAATGCGAACCTGCATGGGCCGGGCGGCTGTGATAGTGGCCCTGGCCCTGCCTCCTGGCTTTACAATGTACTGCCAGTGAGAGTGTAAAATGATACAGCCATTCTGGAAAGCAAGCTGGCAGTACACTGTCAAGTGAAGTATGTGCATACTCCATGATGCAGAGAGCCTACTCTGGAAAATCAGAGTTCTCCTAAAAGAGAAGGACATGTATGAAAATGGAAATCACAGAGTTGTTTGTGGTAACAGGAATTTACAGGCCACCTAGGTGACCAGCACCAGAGGACCAGGTAAGTAAGATGTGGTAGGTACATAAGCTGAAACATCTGCAGCAGTTACAAGTTATGAAATATATACAGAGAGATTCAAATGGATATATTTGTTAAGTACTGAGCACTGAAATACAGAAAAAAATTTTCAGCTTTGGAAAAATAGTTTGTAAAGCTGGAGTTGTTGGGAGAGGGTTGCCAGGGGAGGAGTAGGCAAAAATATTTATAAGCAAGATTAGGCCTGAGCTGGTAGTAAGTGTTGATGCTGGACAATGGATACACAGGGTTTTGTTATATTATTCACTCCACATTCATATATGTGTAAAGTTTTCCACCATAAAAGGCATTTTTAAAGTGTTGAGTGAAAAAAGAAACAGATCTATAGCAGAATAGCATTTATATAAATTAAAAACACGTATATGCATAAAACAGCACCATATTTTTTTTTGCTACAGACATATGGATATCTATGGAAGGAGAAAAATGAAAATGGAAATTATGGATAAACCAGAACTATTTTAAATAAAACGAGAGGAGCCTTGTATGTGCCAAAGCTGATAGTATGCCATTATCTGAGGAATTTAATTTAATTTTTTTTCACTTGAGGTTAAGAAAGAAAACATTAAACCCTGTGGTCTAGGATCACAGAGGAAGAGTAACTAAGTCTTCTTGGGAAGAGGGGTATTCCTGTCCCATACCATAGACACAGTGAATCAGAATCTCTGTGATTGGAAGAAAAGGTACTGCTTAATTCTATTTTACAGAGGAGAAATTGAGGGACAGGAAGTAAAATAACTTTCAAAGCCCATGAGCCCACAAGCAGAGAAGGTGGAATTCAAGCCTGGGGCCACAACTGCTGCTCTTACTTACTGTGCTACTTTTACGAATGCTGCACTGTTCTAATTTAAATCCTGCACACTGCTTCCAAATTGAACTTCCTAAAATACTACTTTATCCCATAATGCCACTGTTCTTGGCAACTACAGAAAAAAAAAATCTGTATAGATTATATATCACCCCCAATCACCCTCATCCACTTTTTCTCTACATAAATCATCTTTTCCAGTCACACTAGTCCTCTTTTCAGGGTCTTTCCAAACCTCTAAGCACTTTCTCCAAACTGCAACAACCCTACTCCCGCCTGTACTTATTTGCATCCCATATATCCTGCAAGGCCCAGTACTCTACACTTCCACAGCTTAACTAAAGTCCCACAGCTACTCCAAGGAGCACCCCCGATGACTTCAGCAACACCTCTTCCTGCTTTAGTTTCTTCTTCACTTACTGTGCCATTCAATTAGCACCTATTACAGTAACACCTCATTTATCTAGCATCACTGGGACAAGAAAGTGTTCATCAGAACAAATTCTCCAAACAACTTAAGCATTAATTTAGGAAGCAACAAAGGAGAATGAAATTAATTAGGAAGCAGCAAAGCAGAGTAGTGCTGACTTTACTTACAGATAGACTTAGTCTCAAATCTCAGTTTCTCCATTAATAGCTAAATGGTTTCATAAGCTAACATCATCTATAAAGTAAGGATAGACTACAAACTTCACAAAGTTGTGGGTACTAAAGAAATCACATGCAAAGAATGTAGTACAATATTCCTTAAATCACGGCTACAACAGTACTCCCAACTGCTATCATACACTAAAACAAAATCACTTTTACAGAAATAATCATCAGCTTGACCAGGCAGTGGCGCAGTGGACAGAGCATCAGACTGGAAAGCGGAGGACCCAGGTTCAAACCCTGTGGTTGCTGGCTTGAGCGTGGGCTCATCCAGCTTGAATACAGGCTCATTCAGCTTGAGCATGGATCATAAACATAACCCCATGGTCACTGGCTCGAGCCCAAAAGTCACTGGCTTGAACCTCAAGGTCACTGGCTTGAGCAAGGGGTCACTCACTCTGCTGTAGCTTCACACACACACACACCCCTGCCCATCAAAGCATATATGAGAAAGAAATCAATGAACAATTAAGGAGCCACAATGAAGAATTGATGCGTCTCATCTCTCTCCTTTCCTGTCTGTCCCTATCTGTCCCATTCTCTAACTCTGTCAAAAAATTAAAAAATAATAATAATTTTAAAATGTACTATATATTTTGAAATTTATTTCAGTGGACAATGAATGTAAATTAGTCATCTCTTGATAATTCATTCAACATTCACTCATTCAATAAATATTCACCAATTTAGTAAAGCTGTAAGACACAATACCAAGATATAAAATTAATTTCTATACGCTAAAAATGAACTATTAGTAAGAGAATTTTAAGTAACATTCTATTTATATCATCAAAAAGAATAAAATGCTTAGAAATAAATTTTACCAAAAATATGAAAGGTCTGTTTGCTGAAAATTTTAAGACAATGATGGAAAAAAATTAAAGAGAAAAAAATAAATGAAAAGCTATCCCATGTCATGGGCTAGATATATTAATATTGATAAAATATCCATACTGCCCAAAGTGATGTATAGATTCTATATAATCTCTAACAAATTTCTAATGGTATTTTTCACAGAAATAGAAAAAACAATCCTAAAATGTGTAGGAAACCACAAGAGACCCCAAAGAGACAAATCGATCTTAGGAAAGAACAAAGCTGGTGGCAGCACACTCCCTGACTTCAAACTATATTACAAAACTATAGTAATCAAAACAGTATGGTATCAGCATAAAAACAGACACACAGCTCAATGGAAGAGAATAGACACCCCAGAAATAAACCCATGCACATACCGTCAATTAATTTACAATAAAGGAGCCAAAATATACAGTGGGGAAAGGATAGTTTTTTTTCAATAAATCATTTGAGAAAACTGAATAGCCACATGCAAAAAATTAAAACTTGACCTCTTACACCAGACATAAAAATCAACTCAAAATGGGCCCTGGCAGGTTGGCTCAGTGGTAGAGCGTCGGCCTGGCGTGCAGAAGTCCTGGGTTCGATTCCCAGCCAGGGCACACAGGAGAAGCGCCCATCTGCTTCTCCACCCCTCCCCCTCTCCTTCCTCTCTGTCTCTCTCTTCCCCTCCCGCAGCCGAGGCTCCACTGGAGCAAAGATGGCCTGGGTGCTGGGGATGGCTCCTTGGCCTCTGCCCCAGGTGCTAGAGTGGCTCTGGTCACGGCAGAGCGATGCCCCGGAGGGGCAGAGCATCGCCTCCTGGTGGGCAGAGGATCGCCCCTGGTGGGCGTGCCGGGTGGATCCTGGTCAGGCACATGCGGGAGTCTGTCTGACTGTCTCTCCCCGTTTCTAGCTTCAGAAAAATACAAAAAAAAAAAAAAATCAACTCAAAATGGATGAAAATCTTGAATCTAAGATGCGAAACTATAAAACTGCTAGGATAAAATAAGTGGTAAGATCCTTCACTTCAGTCTTGGTGATATTTCTTTTGATTTGGCACCCAAAACAAAGGCAACATAATCAAAAATAAACATGACAACATCAAACTAAAAAGCTTGTGCACATCAAAGGAAATAATCAATAGAGTGAAAAGGCAACCTGCAGAATGGGAAAAAATATTTGCAAACCATGTACCTAATTAGGGTTTAACTACTAAAATATTTAAGAAGCACCTACAACTCAATAGCAAAAGAAAAATAAAACATAAACAGGCCCTGGCCGGTTGGCTCAGCTGTAGAGCATCAGCCTGGTCTGTGGAAGTCCCAGGTTCGATTCCTAGACAGGGCACACAGGAGAACCGCCCATCTGCTTCTCCACCCTTCTCCTTCTCTTTTCTCTCTATCTCTCTCTTCCCCTCCCACAGCCAAGGCTCCATTGGAGCAGTTGGCCCAGGTGCTGAGGATGGCTCCATGGCCTCCGTCTCAGGTGCTAGAATGGCTCCTATTGCAGAGGAAAATACCCCAGAGGGGCCGAGCATCACCCCCTGGTGGGCATGCCAGGTGGATCCTGGTCAGGCGCATGTGGGAGTCTTTCTATCTACCTCCCCCACCCCTGCTTCTCACTTTGGAAAAATAAAAAATAACAACAACAACAACAAAAAAAAAACATGAACAGATTAAAAAATGACAAAGGACTTGAATAGACATTTCTCCGAAGAAGACATATATTCAATAAATGGTTAAGGCAGTGGTTATCAACCTGTGGCTCGCGACCCCGGCAGGGGTCAAAGGACCAAAACACAGGGGTTGCCTAAAGCCTGTGTTTTGGTCGTTCGACCCCCGCCGGGGTCGCGAGCTACAGGTTGAGAACCTCTGGGTTAAGGGGTATAGGAAAATATACTCAACATCATCAATTCTTAGAGAAATGCAAATCAAAGCCACAATGAAATATCACCTCACACATGTTACCATGGCTATCTGCAAAAAGACAAGAGATAGAAAGCATTTGAGATCTTGCTTCCTGACCATTGTTACCTGTTTGGCTCAAATAAACTTTCATAACAATTCTATAAATTAAATAAACAGATAAGAGATAAAATGTATTGGTAAGGATGTGAAGAAAGGGAAGCTTTGTGCATTGTTGATGGGAATGTAAATTGGTGCAACCACTATGAAGAGTAGTATGGAAGATCCTCAAAAAGTTAAAAATAGATCAAATTTTGAGTTTTAATAAACATGTCATTTTTTTTAGAAATTAGAGCTATTATATGATCAAGAAATCCCACTTCTGAGTAGTGTATGTAGCCAAAGAAAATGAAAGTGAGAATTCAAAAAGATATCTGCATTTCCAAATTTACTACAGTGTTATTCACGGAAGCCAAGTTATGAAAATAACTAAGTGAGATGACGTCAGAGTAATGGCGGGGTAGGAAGCGATACCGATAAATCTCCCCCAAAACTCAACAAGATCTTCAACCAGAAACAGAAAAACCTATACTTGGAGCCTCCAGATGCTTCGCAATACACCCAAAGGTATGGTCGAGTGAAAAATTGGCTAAATATATAACCAAACACCAAAGGAAATAGGGAGTAAGAAATGCTCCGCCTTCCTCACTAACCTAAACAGGGCGGCTTTCTCTGGTAACTGAATATAGAAACTAAGGCGGGCAAAGGGGGTGAATAGATCCAGGCCGCGGCACAAACGGCCGAACCAGGCTGTGGCACGGAGATCCAAGCCGAGGAAAAACTGATCCTGTGGCAACCCGGGCAATACAAGCTAACACTCGCGCCAAACCCAAACAAAGAAAGACAAGCGGGGCAGCCATTTTACCCGGTCTCCTGGTCGGCGTGCGCGCAGTTAGTGGGCGAGAGATTTCTTCCTAGGCCCCGAGAGTGGGTGCCCGTGTTGCCCCACGGAGAGGCAGGGTCAGAGGCCTTTCTGTGGGCCGAGGGCAGAGTCTCTGGGCAGCCCCAGCGCCCTGGGAAAGCCACGCACGGGAGGGAGTGAGAACTAATTCCAAAGGTGGAGATTTTCTGTGCCGGAGGGGGTTTCACTCAGAGGGAAACGCGGCCGGCCTCATATCCTGGTTTGCGCGCGCAGCTAGTGAATGAGAGATTCCTCCGAGTGCCTCGGCAGTGCGCGCCCGTGTTATTGCACAGAGGGGCAGAGTCAGGGGCCTTTGTGTGGGCCAAAGTGGAATCTCGGGCCACCCCAGCGCCTTGCAAAAGCCGCACACGGGGACAGAGCGAGACTCAATTCCAATGCTGCAACTTTTCCCTGCGGTTGGGGGTTTCACTCAGAGCGTGAGACTGCTGGCCGGATATCCTGGTCTGCGCGTGCAGCCAGTGAGTGAGAGTTTCCTCCAAGCGCCCCGGAAGTGGGCGCCCGCCTGTGTTACCGGACAGAGTGGCAGACAGAGCCAGAGGTCTTTGAGTGGGCAGAAAGCCCACCTGATTATGCTAGCAACTCTGACTGACTGAGCCTTACCCAGAGCCCTGTGCTGAGTGGAAATAGAGTGGGGAGTTGCCAGCTCTTTGAGCCTCTTACTATCCGGCAGAGGCAGCAGCAACCCCATAGCTGGATTATCAGGCCACTAATTGAGGAAGGAAAGACTAGGAGAGAGGCTCCAGCAACACGGACTCTCTCACTGTCAGAGCCTATAAATGCTAATGAGCCTCGACTGCCAACGAGACTAAAGCACAATACATGACATTGCCATAGAGACTTATCAACTGCAAACCTCTACCTGAGCGTGCCAAAGGGGCAGAACCCGGGGTACAGAGTCACCGACCAGGAAGAGGGAGAGAAAAGAAAAAGCAAGAAGATAACCTCTCAAAATCAAGAATAATCTGCAGACTTTATAACCTATCCCATTTTCTTATATTTGTTCATTTGTTTCTTTTATCTTCATTCTTGATACTTTTTTTCCTCCTCCAATTTGGCTGATTAACTCTCTGCCGGTCTTACTCTCTCCTCTCCTTGAACTACACTACCCATAAGTGTTACATCTCCCATTATCTTTTCTCTTCTCTTCCTTTCTCTCTATGAGGGTTGCACTCCAAAACCCTTAACTCTCTCTCATTCTCTCTCTCCTTTCTTTTTTCTTCTTTTAGTGGTTCCCTCTTTTTTTCTCTCTCTCTCTTTCTTTTCTCCCTCTATATTAGTTTCTTCCTTTCTCCTTTACATCTCCTCTCATTCACACCTCAATAACAAACAAATTATCTTATCTGGGACTCAAACTTATGTTTGTGACATTTTGGGGGGTTTTTACTTCACCTTTTTAACTCACTAGCAGTGCTCCCATCCCTGGCTCTCCATTTTATCTAGTTCTTGATCCACTAAATACAATAGTAATTTTTTAATTTGTCACCCCATTTTTCCATTTTCCTCTTATTCCTCTCATCATAACTCTTAGACAACCAACACCTAAAAGCAAATCATTTTATTCTTGACCCAAATTTTTTCCTTATTTGCTTTTTGTGGGTCCATACGCTCATTTTTTTTCCTTTTTTTTTTTTCCTTTTTCTTTTTTTTCTTTCTTTTTTTTTTTTTTTTTTTTTTTTTGCCCCTTTATTACTTTTCCCCAATTCAGGCCCTCCATCACAGGCATTGTTTGTTATAATTCACAGTTCACCACAAGATTTTCTCAAGAAAGAGGGGAGAGGAGAGGAGAGGAAAAAAGGAGGGGGGGAATAATTTCCTTTTTTAAAAATTTTTATTTTATTTTATTTTTCTTTATTTCATTATTAATTTTTTTTTAAAAAAAACAACTCTTTTCGATTTTTAATTTTTTTATTATTTTTTTAACTTTTTATTCTTTATTAAATCTCATTAATACTATCAACAAAACCACCCTCAGATGCCATTAAGGAAGAGAAAATCGAATATCATGGATACAAAAGAAAGAGAGGTAACACAGCTAGATGAGGAAAAATCTATGGAGAAAAAATTTAATATATTGGAAAACTTGGAGCTAAATGACAGAGAATTCAAGATAGAAATCCTAAAAATCCTCCGAGATATACAAGAAAACACAGAAAGGCAATTTAGGGAGCTCAGAAAACAACTCAATGAACACAAAGAATATATGTCCAAGGAAATTGAAACTATAAAAACAAATCAAACAGAGATGAAAAACTCAATTCACGAGCTGAAAAACGAAGTAACAAGCTTAGCTAATAGAACAGGTCAGATAGAAGAGAGGATTAGTGAAATAGAAGACAAGCAACTTGAGGCACAACAGAGAGAAGAAGAAAGAGACTCAAAAATTTAAAAAAATGAGATAGCCCTACAAGAATTATCTGACTCCATCAAAAAGAATAACATAAGAATAATAGGTATAACAGAGGGAGAAGAGAGAGAAAATGGAATGGAGAACATACTCAAACAAATAATAGATGAGAACTTCCCAAGCCTGTGGAAAGAACTAAAGCCTCAAGTTCAAGAAGCAAACAGAACTCTGAGTTTTCTTAACCCCAACAAACTACTCCAAGGCATATCATAATGAAATTGACACAAACCAACAGCAAAGAAAAAATTCTCAAGGCAGCCAGGGAAAAGAAGAATACAACATATAAAGGAAGGCCCATTAGATTATCATCAGATTTCTCAGCAGAAACTCTACAAGCTAGAAGAGAGTGGACCCCAATATTTAAAGTCCTGAAAGAGAGGAACTTTCAGCCACGAATACTATATCCATCAAAGCTATCCTTCAAATATGAAGGAGAAATAAAAAATTCACAGATACAGAAAAGATGAGGGAATTTATCATCAGAAAACCCCCACTCCAGGAATTACTAAAGGGGGTTCTCCAATCAGATACAAAGAACAAAAAAAAAAACAGAGCCACAAGTAAAAGCTCCAAGAAGAACACAATAAAACCAAATTTAAACTGTGACAACAACAATAAGAAAGAGGGGGAGAAGATGGAGATTAACAGTAGCAAAGGACGATAGAGTACAAAAGTACTCACAAAATAGTTCGCTACAATGAACAGGGAAGGGACGCTTTTCATTACTCAAAGGTAACCACCATTGAAAAAACCACCACAGAAGCACATGAGATAAAAAAGATAGCAACAGAGGAAAGATGTATGGAATACAACCAAATAAAAACAAAAGATAGAAAAACAAAAGAGAAGGATCAAACAAGACACAAAACTAACAGAAAGCAAGATATAAAATGGCAATAGGGAACTCAAAAGTATCAATAATTGCACTAAATGTAAATGGATTAAACTCACCAATAAAAAGGCACAGAGTAGCAGAATGGATTAAAAAAGAAAATCCAAGTGTATGCTGCCTACAGGAAACTCATCTAAGTAACAAGGATAAAAACAAATTCAAAGTGAAAGGCTGGAAAACAATATTCCAAGCAAATAACATCCAAAAAAAAGCAGATGTAGCAATACTCATATCGGATAATGCTGACTACAAGACAGGAAAAGTACTCAGAGACACAAATGGCCATTTCGTAATGGCTAAGGGGACACTGAATCAAGAAGACATAACAATTCTTAATATATATGCACCAAACCAAGGAGCACCAAAATATATAAGACAGCTACTTATTGATCTTAAAACAAAAACTGACAAAAACACAATCATACTTGGAGACCTCAATACACCGCTGACAGCTCTAGATCGGTCATCCAAACAGAGAATCAACAAAGACATAGTGGCCTTAAACAAAACACTAGAGCACCTGGATATGATAGACATCTACAGGACATTTCATCCCAAAGTGACTGAGTATACATTTTTCTCCAGTGTACATGGATCATTCTCAAGAATTGACCATATGTTGGGCCACAAAAACAACATCAGCAAATTCAGAAAAATTGAAGTGTTACCAAGCATATTTTCTGATCACAAAGCCTTGAAACTAAAATTCAACTGCAAAAAAGAGGAAAAAAATCCCACAAAAATGTGGAAACTAAACAACATACTTTTAAAAAATGAATGGGTCAAAGAAGAAATAAGTGCAGAGATCAAAAGATATATACAGACTAATGAAAATGACAATACGACATATCAGAATCTATGGGATGCAGCAAAAGCAGTAATAAGAGGGAAGTTCATATCACTTCAGGCATATATGAACAAACAAGAGAGAGCCCAAGTGAACCACTTAACTTCCCACCTTAAGGAACTAGAAAAAGAAGAACAAAGACAACCCAAAACCAGCCGAAGAAAGGAGATAATAAAAATCAGAGCAGAAATAAATGAATTAGAGAACAGAAAAACTATAGAAAAAATTAATAGAACAAGGAGCTGGTTCTTTGAAAAGATCAACAAAATTGACAAACCCTTGGCAAGACTTACCAAGGAAAAAAGAGAAAGAACTCATATAAACAAAATCCAAAATGAAAGAGGAGAAATCACCACGGACACCGTAGATATACAAAGAATTATTGTAGAATACTATGAAAAACTTTATGCCACTAAATTCAACAACCTAGAAGAAATGGATAAATTCCTAGAACAATACAACCTTCCTAGACTGAGTCAAGAAGAAGCAGAAAGACTAAACAGACCTATTAATAGAGAAGAAATAGAAAAAACCATTAAAAACCTCCCCAAAAATAAAAGTCCAGGCCCAGACGGCTATACCAGTGAATTTTATCAAACATTCAAAGAAGACTTGGTTCCTATTCTACTGAAAGTCTTCCAAAAACTTGAAGAAGAAGCAATACTTCCAAACACATTTTATGAGGCCAACATAACCCTCATACCAAAACCAGGCAAGGATGGCACAAAAAAAGAAAACTACAGACCAATATCTCTAATGAATACAGATGCTAAAATACTAAACAAAATACTAGCAAATCGAATACAACAACATATTAAAAAAATAATACATCATGATCAAGTGGGATTCATCCCAGAATCTCAAGGATGGTTCAACATACGTAAAACGGTTAACGTAATACACCATATCAACAAAACAAAGAACAAAAACCACATGATCTTATCAATAGACGCAGAAAAGGCTTTCGATAAAATACAACACAATTTTATGTTTAAGACTCTCAACAAAATGGGTATAGAAGGAAAATATCTCAACATGATAAAGGCCATATATGATAAACCATCAGCTAACATCATATTAAATGGCACTAAACTGAAGGCTTTCCCCCTTAAATCAGGAACAAGACAGGGTTGTCCACTCTCTCCACTCTTATTTAATGTGGTACTAGAGGTTCTAGCCAGAGCAATCAGACAAGACAAAGAAATAAAAGGCATCCATATCGGAAAAGAAGAAGTAAAGGTATCACTTTTTGCAGATGATATGATCCTATACATTGAAAACCCCAAAGAATCCACAAAAAGACTACTAGAAACAATAAACCAATACAGTAAGGTCGCAGGATACAAAATTAACATACAGAAGTCAATAGCCTTTCTATATGCCAACAATGAAACAACTGAGAAGGAACTCAAAAGAATAATCCCCTTCACGATTGCAACAAAAAAAATAAAATACTTAGGAATAAACATAACAAAGAATGTAAAGGACTTATATAATGAAAACTATAAACCATTGTTAAGGGAAATCGAAAAAGATATAATGAGATGGAAGAATATACCTTGTTCTTGGCTAGGAAGAATAAATATAATCAAGATGGCTATATTATCCAAAGCAATATACAAATTTAATGCAATTCCCATCAAACTTCCAATGACGTTTTTTTAAAGAAATAGAGCAAAAAATCATCAGATTTATATGGAACTATAAAAAACCCCGAATAGCCAAAGCAATCCTAAAGAAAAAGAATGAAGCTGGGGGCATTACAATACCTGACTTCAAACTATATTATAGGGCCACGACAATCAAAACAGCATGGTATTGGCAGAAAAATAGACACTCAGACCAATGGAACAGAATAGAAAACCCAGAAATAAAACCACATATATATAGTCAAATAATTTTTGAGAAAGGGGCCAACAACACACAATGGAGAAAAGAAAGCCTCTTCAATAAATGGTGCTGGGAAAACTGGAAAGCCACATGCAAAAGAATGAAACTGGACTACAGTCTCTCCCCCTGTACAAAAATTAACTCAAAATGGATCAAAGATCTAAACATAAGACCTGAAACAATTAAGTACATAGAAGAAGACATAGGTACTCAACTCATGGACCTGCGTTTTAAAGAGCATTTTATGAATTTGACTCCACAGGCAAGAGAAGTGAAGGCAAAAATTAATGAATGGGACTACATCAGACTAAGAAGTTTTTGCTCTGCAAGAGAAACTGATAACAAAATAAACAGAAAGCCAACTAAATGGGAAATGATATTTTCAAACAACAGCTCAGATAAGGGCCTAATATCCAAAATATACAAAGAACTCATAAAACTCAACAACAAACAAACAAACAATCCAATAAAAAAATGGGAAGAGGATATGAATAGACACTTCTCCCAGGAAGAAATACAAATGGCCAACAGATATATGAAAAGATGCTCATCTTCTTTAGCTATTAGAGAAATGCAAATCAAAACGGCAATGAGATACCACCTCACACCTGTTCGATTAGCTGTTATTAGCAAGACAGGTAATAGCAAATGTTGGAGAGGCTGTGGAGAAAAAGGAACCCTCATACACTGTTGGTGGGAATGTAAAGTAGTACAACCATTATGGAAGAAAGTATGGTGGTTCCTCAAAACACTGAAAATAGAACTACCTTATGACCCAGCAATCCCTCTACTGGGTATATATCCCAAAAACTCAGAAACATTGATACGTAAAGACACATGCAGCCCCATGTTTATTGCAGCATTGTTCACAGTGGCCAGGAAATGGAAACAACCAAAAAGCCCATCAATAGAAGACTGGATAAAGAAGATGTGGCACATATACACTATGGAATACTACTCAGCCATAAGAAATGATGACATCAGAACATTTACAGCAAAATGGTGGGATCTTGATAACATGATACGAAGCGAAATAAGTAAATCAGAAAAAAACAGGAACTGTATTATTCCATACGTTGGTGGGACATAATAGTGAAACTAAGAGACATTGATAAGAGTGTGGTGGTTATGGGGGGGAGGGGGGAATGGGAGAGGGAGAGGGGGTGGGGAGGGGCACAAAGAAAACAAGATAGAAGGTGACAGAGGACAATCTGACTTTGGGTGGTGGGTATGCAACATAATTGAACGACAAGATAACCTGGACTTGTTATCTTTGAATATATGTATTCTGATTTATTGATGTCACCCCATTAAAAAAATAAAATTATTAATAAAAAAATAAATAAAAAAAAAAGAAAATAACTAAGTGACTATTCAATGAATAAAGGGAAAAAGAAGATATGATATCCATGTAATGGAATATTAGTCAGCCATGAAAAAGGTCATTCTGCCATTTGTGGAAACGTAGGTGGATGGACCATTCTGCTAAGTGAAATAAGTCAGAGAAAATCAAATTTCACATGTGAAATCTAAAAATTAAAAAAAACCCTCAAAGAAATCAAAAACAAATTGGTTGGTGGTTAACAGAGGCAGGGGATGTGTGGAGGGGGTGGACTGCATGCTAACTGGGTGAAGGTAGTCAAAAGGTACCAACTTACAGTTATTAGATGAATAAGTTTTGGGGAATCAATTCTATGACATAGTGATTATAGTTAATAATACTGTATTACATACTTGAAAGTTACTAAGAGAATAGGTCTTAAATGTTCTCACCACAAAAATAAATGATAATTATATGAAGTGATACAGATATTGGCTAAGGAAATTGTGGTAATCTTTTTGCAATGTGTAAACATATAAAATCAACACATTGTACACCTTAAACTTACACGTTCTATGTCAATTATAGCTTAATAAAACTGGAGGGAAAATTGTGTTACTAATACTGGGATAACAATAAATATAAAAGTACGTATAAGTAAATATTTATCAAGATCCAATAGTGTGCAAGGTAATTAAGGATTCAATAGTAAATGAGACAAACATGATCTCTGCAGTCATGAAGTTTAGGGTCTGCTAATCATTAAATAATTTCACTTTGTTTTATACACTAGAGAATTAGGCAAGGACCAGGACATTAAGGTTCTGCAGGCCACAGTAAGGAGTGTGATTTCTATTCTAAATGTGATGGGAGGTGGCATGACAGGATACATAATGTATATGTACCAAGTGATTCAGAAATTGTAGACCTTTTTCTCATTCTTTTTTGTAGTTAATACTAATTTGACTTACAGCTTTTATTCCCAAACAAAAGCAGTAACAATAGTGATGCAGAGCCATGATTTTCAAAATTTTATTGAAAGGAGTAGCATTTTTATAAAAAATAAGACATTTCTTGTACCCCATTATATAACAACATTAATAATGGAGCTACTCTAAGATGGACTCATTTCATACCATGTTCTGGTCTTCATTTCATACTGTTACCTACACTTCAGCTATTTATAGAAAAGAGTTCAAAAACATGGGAATAGAATTTAGAACATTAGCTTGGAAATCAGAAGATTCCAGACTCTAACTTCACAGCAAAGTAACCTGTGCAAGCCATTTAATGTCCTCAGTCTCAACCTCCCCTTTATTAAAATGAAGATATTACCTGACATGCTTACCACACACAATAGGATCAAAAGTGTGGATCAAAAGTGTCATGTCCATGGTGGAAGGCAGTCACCAACTAAATTATAAACTATAAACTATATCTTTTATTGCTTTTGTAATAAATAAATTGTTTTCTTGGTTAATGTCCAAATCATATTGAAATATTAACACCCTCCAAGCATGAATTAACATTTACAAATGGTCAAGCCAATTTACAAATTGGTAGGTGTAGCATCAAATGAAATCAACATATTTATTGAACCCCTACATGTGAGGCCTAGAGGGAATGCAACAGCCAATGGCACAGTAACTAAATTTGGTGCTTAATGGAAAATGAAGTTTCTATTTTAATTACTTATTAAGTTTAAAAAGCCAATTGGTTAAAAGGGCAAATAATATTGATATATTCTCCTAGATTTTTCAATGCTTTCAACATGTTAAACTTACTTTCTATAAATCACTGAATTAGGTTATTTTGTCCTTAAATTAAATAGTTCACCCGAATTAGCCTATCTTCAAATAGGTTCAATTCTCTCTTTAGGAAAAAAAAAAAGGCCCTGGCCAATTAGATCAACTGGTTAAGTGCGTTGTCCTGAAACAACAAGGTTACGGGTTAGATCCCCGGTCAGGGCACACACAGGAAGCAACAAATGAGTGCACAACTGAGTGGAACAACAAATGAATGCTTCCCTTCCCCCTCTCCACTCTCTCATTTTCTCTCTCTGTCTCTCTAAAAATCAATCAATAAATAAAAAATACCCTGGCCAGATAGCTCAGTTGGCTGAAATGTCCCAGTAGAGATTGCTGGTTCAATTCCCCAGTCAGCTCACATACAGGAGCTGATCAATGTTCCTGTCTCTCTCTGTCTTTTTCTCTTTCTCTCTCCCCCCTGCCTTTCTCTCAAAAAAAATAAAGAAAATAATAACTAAAGCAGTTAGACAATATTAGATAGTAACTCTCCAATGCAGTAGTTAGAAATAGAAACTATGTACACTGCTCACAAAAATTCGGGGATGAGTGAACGTGCAGATACTGCAGTACTTTCAGCCTTTTGTACAGTGCATTTTCACCAATGAAATTAAAGTTGATTTTGCATCTCATTTACATAATCAAACAACTTTCTTTGACTTGTCATGTGCTTTTCTGATGTTCCTGTTTAATAAAAAAAAATCAAATGCTTCTTTTTTTATCACTTCATATTAATTTTGAAATATCCTCTAATTTTTGTGAGCAGTGTATATATGTATAGCAAGATGGCTAGACCTAAATCATTTTCTATGGAACTAGAGGTTGTAGAAATGACACTGGAAAGATATATAAATGAGTAAATCAATTAATGCAAATTAAACAGAAAGGGCTGATGTGAACCAAAGATGCTACTTGTGCCATAAACTGAGGGTTATTAACTCGACCCTACACTTACGGAAAAGACAGACAGATGATAAACAGACTAACCCTCATAATTTAAAAAGCCTAATTCTAAATAAGCCTGATATTATCAATCTCACTTTTTAATCTAAAAGGTAAAATAAGTGGTAATAATTTTAGAAAATATAGGTGCATAAAATAAATCTTAACAGACATAGTGGAGAGACAGAAAAAATGCTCGCTTTTTCCAGTGATTGGTTATTTTTTAATTGAGAGGTTGTATTTCTATTCTGTTACATGAAAAGGCATCACAAATTGGCATTACCAAACTATGTAATTATTGTCAAATATACACATTTTATTCTACTTTTATAACAAATTATTTACTCTCATTACTGAAAGCAGCTATAGAATAACTTTTGGGTTTTTTGTGTGTTGTTTTTTGTTTTGTTTTTTTTTGTGTGTGTGAGAGAGACAGAGACAGAAAGAGGGACAGATAGAGACAGACAGGAAGGGAGAGAGATGAGAAGCATCAATTCTTTATTGCAGCACCTTAGTTGTTCATTCATTGTTTTCTCATATGTGCCTTGACGGGGAGCCTCCAGCAGAGCAAGTGACCCCTTGCTCAAGCCAGCGACCCGTGCTTAAGCTGGTGAACCCGCACTCAAGCAAGATGAGTTCGCACTCAAACCAGCAACCTCGAGGATTCAAACCTGGGTCCTCTGTGTCCCAGACCAATGCTCTATCCACTGTGCCACCACCTGGTCAGGCCAGAATAACTATTTTTAAAAGAAAATTTTACATAATCAAAAATACATCTGTAACTCTAAAAATCTGTAGGTTTGAATTTTATCTCTACTTAAAAGTAAAATTCTCATTCAGAGTGACAAACTGATATACACTTATTCCCTGTTAACATAATTGTGATTTATATCTCATCTTCTGACTTTACATCACTGACTAGATTTTTTTTTAAGAAATACAATCTTCTCATAGTAAGGAAAGATAGCTCAGTACAAATCTAAGTAGAAATGCAGGCTCCTATTAAGTGATAACATTTCAGAAGTTTCATTTTGGATTACAAATGATAAATATTTTAACTGCTGTTAATCTGTATTAAAATATATTTAAAAAGTAAACAAAAATAAAATCACTTCTAGTAGGATTTTTTACTGTGGTAAAAAACATAAAATTTATCATCTTAACCATTTTCAAGGATATAGTTCAGTACTAGTGTATTTGCATTGTTGTGAAACAAATCTCCAGAACTTATTTCAGATGGCAAAAATGAAACTCTGTGCCTGTTTAAAAATTAAATGTTCACTGGGTTAAATATGAGCTCTATAAATATTGAAATATATGACCTTAAGTATCTAACTGCTTTTGCCTCAGAGTCTTTGTCTATAAAATACATCTACCTCACTAGCACTGCACAATGATGAATAGAATCATTACTTTAACATTCTATGTTCCTTAGGTTATCTAAATATGTTAATAGTTTATTAAGAAATTATACATTGACCCTTTATCTGTTTTAGATGACCAAAGAATTAAAGAATAATGACTAATATTTTCATGGAGAATTATGAAGAGTCAATGTGATTGCCAAGTCAAATGAAGCTTTGGCAGTATCCTATGGAAAAGTATCTTCACTTATGCTAAATAAAGGAGAAAGATTTCTTGGATGCCTTAATAAGTAAGCTTCAGGCAAAAATGCTTATCCATGTCAAGTGTTCCAGTAACCATTCCAGTAAAGAACTTTAAAAAATAGAAAGCCAATTACCTTATCCAAAAAAAGATCAATTAATATGGTTTCATTTCCAGATTTCAACACATCTATAGAAGAGATCATCATCCAAATTAGAAGATATCATTGTTCTTTCTTTAAGAATAATGAACCATTTATTTGTAGATAACTTGGCAGGGGTAATACCCAAAACTTTGCTTCTCCCTCTTGGTTCTGCATAAATTGGGAGGATGTTAAAATAAAACTCAAATGGAATTTTCTTATATTATAACATTAATTTAAATGGAGAAATAATAAGTTCTATCTTCATTTCAATTATCATGTCAGGAGAAAATTTTGCTGTTTTAACTCTGACAGTGCATTGGAGCACTGGATGTTGTTCTAACTCTGCAGTACACTGGAGCATTGGATGCTGTTCTAACTGCAGTACATTGGAACATTGGATGCTGTTCTAACTCTGCAGTACATTGGAGCACTGGATGTTGTTCTAACTCTGCAGTGCATTGGAGCACTGGATGCTGTTCTAACTCTGCAGTACATTGGAGCATTGGATGCTGTTCTAACTCTGCAGTGCACTGGAGCACTGGATGCTGTTCTAATTCTGCAGTGCATTGGAACATTGGATGCTGTTCTAACTCTGCAGTGCATTGGAGCACTGGATGCTGTTCTAACTCTGCAGTGCATTGGAGCATTGGATGCTGTTCTAACTCTGCAGTGCATTGGAGCACTGGATGCTGTTCTAACTGCAGTACATTGGAACACTGGATGCTGTTCTAACTCTGCAGTGCATTGGAGCATTGGATGCTGTTCTAACTCTGCAGTGCACTGGAGCACTGGATGCTGTTCTAACTCTGCAGTACACTGGAGCATTGGATGCTGTTCTAACTGCAGTACATTGGAACACTGGATGCTGTTCTAACTCTGCAGTGCATTGGAGCACTGGATGCTGTTCTAACTCTGCAGTGCATTGGAGCACTGGATGCTGTTCTAACTCTGCAGTGCATTGGAGCACTGGATGCTGTTCTAACTCTGCAGTGCATTGGAGCACTGGATGCTGTTCTAACTCTGCAGTACATTGGTGCATTGGATGCTGTTCTAACTCTGCAGTGCATTGGAGCACTGGATGCTGCTCTAACTCTGCAGTGCATTGGAGCATTGGATTTCAAACCTTAAAACTGGCTTCAAAAGACGGTCTTTGATTTGATGTCTGACGTCAAATCAAGATTATCTCTGATATCACACACTTCTGTGAATTAGAAAATCTGAAGAATAAACCTCAAAATGCTAATCAGAAGTAGACAAACAATCGGAATCATAATATAAATTTATTTCAGAACGTATAATATGTAAAAATGAATAGATGATATTAAACCACCTGGCTCTTCAAATGTTTTTTATTTCTTCTTATTCTCAGTTGCCAATATAAAATCTACAATTCCCTTTATTCAAAGTAAAGTGATAACCCATGATCCATAGTATAAATAAATACTTCAGCACAAATATATATTAAAAGTTACTGGACTTGCCTGACCAGGTGGTGGCGCAGTGGATAGAGCTTCGAACTGGGATGCAGAGGACCCAGGTTCGAGAACCCAAGGTCGCCAGTTTGAGTGCAGGCTCATCTGGTTTGAGCAAAAAGCTCACCAGCTTGGACCCAAGGTTGCTGGCTCCAGCAAGGGGTTACTCGGTCTGCTGTAGCCCCATGGTCAAGGCACATATGAGAAAGCAACCAATGAACAACTAAGGTGTCGCAACGAAAAACTAATGATTGATGCTTCTCATCTCTCTCGTTCCTGTCTGTCTGTCCCTATCTATCCCTCTCTCTGACTCTGTTTCTGTAAAAATAAAATTAAATAAATAAATAAATACACAGTGTAAGCTTGACCTCTTAAAAAAAAAGTTACTGGACTTTATGAAATAAAGTAATAATAATTTTACAACCTGGAATCGAACACACGCAATAGCTAGTAACACCAAAGCACTCTGTGAACTTACTCTTAGCATTTGGTAAAGGTTTTTAACGTTTTATGTAAAATAGTTTTGCTTTTACATGCTCAACTTCCCACCAAAACCCTATAAAGAGTAAATGGAATCCATCACATTTAATTTTTTTAACTAAACTCTGAATTATAATCTACCAGAAGAAATGATAATTTGCTTGTTTTTCCTGTTTTGCTGCTTTTTAAAGAACTTCCCTTTTTATAGGTATAATAAATTACAAATGCAGATCAATAAGAGGAAAACAAGCAATCTGAATGCTGCTTTTATACAGGGTATAAACCTCTGCACAGCCTGGTTACTCTGAGTGCTTCACACAGAAGAAACCCTAACTAAAAGTAAAATTGAGTTTTGTGCAGATACACCTATCACTAAAATACACTATTTTATGCCTTTTTTAGGAAACATAAAAAAGACATCCCCTTCTCTCCTCAGCTATTTTAGTAACCTGGCACATTGCTAGGTACGTGATCTCTTGTCATTTTAGAGAATTAGAAAACAGCACATTCAAGAATAATTAAACTCTTGAATAATTCTTTCATTACTGAATAGAAACAGGTCTCGTAAAGTAATTCTAAATTATAAGACTCTCCAACTTGGATAGTTTCAAAAGATTTAAATTTTTTTAAAATAAAAATTTTAAAAAGTTTAGTTAGATTTGTTACTATTGTAGCCTTCATTGTCAAGCAAAATATATATGCCCAGAATCCCCCATAATAATAGATACAAGTCTTAAACTTATTTGAATGTCAATCAGCAAGATAAAATACTAGTCATCAACAACAAAAACATGAAGGCCCAACAATCTTAGGATTCCACGGAATGGAAAATATAACTTCAAAGTCATCCAGAAAGGGCACAAGTCATATAGTAATAAACAAATATAGTGGGAATAGAGAGGGATCCAATTACTTTCAAACATCAGAAAAAATGAGTCTCCTAGTCATAGTAAATTACAGTTGTAGGGAATGCCATCAATACGTCAACAGGTGGAAGAAAGGTTCAAAACCCTCATTATAGCCATACTGTAAAAAGTCATTAGTCCTAAAACTCAAGCACTCTCACTGATAAGTTACATATTTCACATAATATTAATTTATTATAATTTACCTAAATTAGATTATTTAATATCAAACTGGCTCAAGAATTGTCCTTTATAGTCCTCCAACTTGCTGACAGATCATATCTGTTAAGAAATCTAAGAAATTACTAACCTTAGTTCATTGATTTGTTTTTTCTTTGTATATTAACTCACCTTGATCTGGCCAAATGTCACAATTAGACAGCACTTGCCAGTAGCAATATAATTCAGGAAACTGAAAGATCTCCCATAAGACTGTCCAAGTAACTATTTTTGTCTGAGTAGGGCTGTGAACACTAAATAGTACTTATTTCAAGTTGTTAGATTTCCATGCATTAAAAAGATAAACTATTATTCCCTGCACTAAAAAAAAGGAAATCTGAAAAATTTTAAAACCTCATCAATATTGCAATTATCTGAAAAAGTCAATATAACCACAGAACCATCAGAAATGTGCACGTTGTATCACCAATACCTCAAGTAAATGGACGAAAGGATAACTTTTTACTAGATTCGAGAATTAAAACCTTCATTTTATTTGAATTATAGCTGTAAGGTCTGTGGATGGAAGAATGGTCACTTAGGAACTCAGACCCGCCCACTTTGGCTAGGACTGCCCATAATCAAGCCCGCCAAAGGAAGCTTCCCAGGAACCATTTGGAAAGAAGTGATCATCTGCCAGCCAGTGAAATTTCACCACGTCATAGTAGCTCCACTTCCCTAGAGGGACCCTTTAAATATCTCCCACGCGGTTTAATCTTTGCAACTTCCCTAGCCTCCATTTTTTACCTCCATTTCTCTTTCTTTCCTCGGGGCCAGGGAACCTTGCCGGGCGGGGTGTGCGCTCTGTACTCAATAAAGCCGTTTATTATTTCACACTTTGCGGCTCCGGCCCTCTTCCTTCCTTCTCGGCGGGGAAAAATACCTTACATTTTTGGTGCCGAAAACCCGGAAGGAGTTAGGAGTCCGCAAGGACCGCTCCTTTCTTCTCCCCTCCGAGAAAGAACCAGGAGAAAGAACCAGGATCTCCGATCTCCAACCCACTTCGGCGCATGGTGCAGTAAGTCCCCTGCCTCCAGCTTTCCTCTCAGTTCTTTCCTCCGAGACTCCCTGTCCGAAACCGTAGCTACGTCAGGGAACTCTTTTCCGTCCGTCCATCCATCCGAGAGAGCGTGTGCTTGTGGAGACCTCCCCAAGCACATCCACTTTCATCCGTGGCTGGACATTGAGTTTTTAGGACGCTAATGCTCAGGTCTGACCACTCCGAGAACTGAGTGCGTCTGTGAGGGCACAGGAATTTCCCTCCCTAAGGAAGAAGAAACTGTTCTCCTCTGCTGTGGCCAGGCCACAGAACCCACTGAATTAGCCTCCTGAAGGGACTTTCGGTTTTAACACCCTCACCAATTTAACTATCGCCAAAAAAGCTGGGAACTGATTGGAGATCTCTTACATTCACGGCCTCTAATTATTTGCGCAACCGTCCTTAATCTCTGTGCTGCCTGTTCCACCACGCAGGCCTTTTTCTGGCCAGAGAAACCTCACCTAAAACCTCCACTCCTAATCTTTCCTTCTCTGTGGACTCCAAACTCTCTCTCCCCTCCCTTAGCAAAAACCTGTTTCTTATTCGCCATCTACTACCATCTCTTTCTCCTCCCCTGCTGGCCAGGGGCCCCTCCCTTCACTGTGTTCTCTAGTCCCGCCTCCGTCAGGCCTTTCTCAGCCTGGCATTGGCTCTTACACCAGTTTTCAGTCCCAATTTTCTTACAGGAAGTTCCTGCCCTGTCCTGCCTTTGGCTCCAGCATTTTTCCTGCAGGATCTGGGTGCCGGGCTCTGCACGAGCCCCCCCTCCTCTTATTCCCAAACCCTCAAACCCCTATCCGGAACCTGTGAACACGGCATTTAAAGTTTTTAACGGTCCCAACTAATAGAAACAGGCCTGTTCGCCAGGCCCCCATGCATCAGAAGGTAACGCTCCAAACCCCGACTCTTGTAGCAACCCTGTGACCAGCAGAGCCACCAGCAGCTTGCTTTAAGTGTGGCAAGCAGGACCACTGGTCCCGGCAGGGCCCCTGCCTGCGGCTGCCCACTGAGCCCTGCCCTGACTGCAAGCAGCCCAGTCACTGGCGGAGTGAGTGCCCCTTTGGGCAACAGGTTTTTCCTCAGCGCCTCTACGTGGAGGACAAGCCGCCCAAATGGAAGGCCAATCCAGCCAGGTGGGTGCATCGCTCGAACTCCTAGGACACGGCCTGGACTTGGAGAACCCAGGGTTCTGCAACAAGTGGGTAAGTCCATCTCATTTCTTGTGGACACGGGCTGCCTTCTCTGTTTTTGCCTATATACTCTGGACCTCTAGTTCCCTCACAGGTTTCGGTTATGGAAATGGATGGGACCCTCTTCCTTTCCCCTTTTTATGCCACTCCTGACATGCAGTTCTGCCTCAAGCTTGCCTCCTTACAGGACCACTGGCAGTCGGAACCACTGGACTCCATCCATCTCCAGCTCACCAAAAGGCTGGACCCTGCAAATTCCCCTATTACTCCTTCTTTTTTTAAATCCTTACAGGACCTCATCCGCAAAGTTTCTCCAATCACGGCCACACAGATGTCCCTCCTGACACCCCCGAAAGCCACCACCTTCTGATCTCCCCCTCCTCACGACGCCCCTATTCAGCAGGAAGTAGCCAGACGAATAAACGGCGCCCCTTTTTCTGTTTAACACAAAAGGTCAGAATGTAAGGTCTGTGGATGGAGGGATGGTCACTTAGGAACTCAGACCCGCCCACTTTGGCTAGGACCGCCCATAATCAAGCCCGCCAAAGGAAGCTTCCCAGGAACCATTTGGAAAGAAGTGATCATCTGCCAGCCAGTGAAATTTCACCACGTCATAGTAGCTCCACTTCCCTAGAGGGACCCTTTAAATATCTCCCACGCGGTTTAATCTTTGCAACTTCCCTAGCCTCCATTTTTTACCTCCATTTCTCTTTCTTTCCTCAGGGCCAGGGAACCTTGCTGGGCGGGGTGTGTGCTCTGTACTCAATATTAAGCCGTTTATTATTTCACACTTTGCGGCTCCGGCCCTCTTCCTTCCTTCTCAGCGGGGAAAAATACCTTACAATAGCTACTTAAATGAGTTGGTAGATACTACGGAAAAGTAATACCAACCTGTACCTATTTCTTTGTTTTTTATATTTTTTAAACACATAGATTTAAAAAGGTCATTGTTTAATTTGTTGTATTACTTCCATATTAATAACTAAAAAAATGTGATAAAACAGGCAACATAAAGTATCTCTAAGCAATATTTAATACTTTAGAGGCCTCTTAAACCTAAAATAACATATTTTCATCTTGGTTTTTTTTTTTCAGTTTGACACAAATATCTCCCTTCCTCAACTTTATTCTAAATGACAGTAGGTTACTATAAAGCATACATACAGTGGTACCTTGACATATGAGTTTAATTCATTTCATGGCCAAGCTTGTGATTCAATTTACTCGTGTGTCAAATTGAATTTTCCCACTTAAATTAATGGGAATGCAATTAATCCATTCTGGCCCCCAAAAACCACAGGAATTTTTTATATGCTTTTAAATAAAAAAAATGTACTTTATAAATAACAAATACATATATATATATATATACACACACACATAATAAGAAATAATGTAAAGAAATAAACTGGTTTATGAAGTGTATTTACCTTCAAAGTCAGGAGATGCTGGTGGAAGGAGAGGATACATTAGCATAACAATGGCCCTTCCCAAGCAGGAAGGTAATTAGCAATTTTACAGACAGCTGCCCAGTGTCATTTTTAACAATAAAAGTGAGCAGACTGAAAAAAAACACAAATTTTACAAACTCATTTGCCCAACATTCCACCCCTTTTGCTCACTTTGCAATTCATTCCTGTGCAAGGAATTAGGCACAACACAAATTACAGCAACAGCTTAAGTTATACAATTTCATCCAGACTTGCTCCCCACTCCATCAGGGTCTCTCATATAGTCCAAAAACCACATGTCCATCCAACAAGGGTGCTGGTGCCCCCTCTGGTCACAGTCCAAGAGTCAGTCCACGCACATGGGGCCTCAGGCCTCCCCCTCATCCCTACTATCCTGGCAGCTCTTAAGGCGCTGCCCCTTGGAGGAGCACGTGGCAATGGCGGCCAACATTTCCACCTCTGCTCCAGAGAGCATGCTGCCATCCAGTCCTATATCCCATAACCGTAGCAAGCCTCCCCGGGGCTTAGTAGGTAGTCTTTGCTGCTGGGCTTTTATCTTCTGGAGTCTTTGGATGGCAGCTTCAGCCCCTGTCTCCTCATCCCCAGAAGAGGAGCTGGAAACGCCTGCTCCACCGACTCAAAACCACTCCACCCGCCAGGCTCCAGCTTAGGCTCCTGCAACTTCCGGTACAAACTGCAACTCACGAACCTATAATTCCTGCTCCAGAGACTGCTCCATTTCCAGGTACAGCTCGCGAACCGGGTGGGCCTCCTTCCCCAGCGCTCGCTCCAGTTCCAGGGTCTGCATCTCTTTCTCCCGTGGCCATTCCAACTGCTTCCGGTCCTTGGTTTGCAGGTCCTGGGCAGCCTCTTGCACAGAGCTCTCGGTTTCCTCTCGCAGGACTGTAAAAGTCAGCCAGCCCACGGTCCCCAGAAGGACAGCCATGGGGAACCATAACAACCACCAGTCCTACCCGCTCCTCAAGGGTGGTGGCGGCTCCATACTGATCTGATCCGAATCCTGCTGCAAACTACCCCAAATGTAAGGCCAGTAGTCACGGCCATCATGGCCATTCACATGCAGGTTCCCATTAGATTCGGGCAGAAGGTAAGCAAACAGTGGAGCCAAAAAATAGTGGGCCATTCCTTTATACAAGACTTGTACAGGCCACCGAGCAAATACACACAGGGCTCCCAAAGCCACCTACACATTCTCCGGTTCCATAACCAGGAGAATCTTCTCCGGTTTCTCCTAGAATCAAAGGCCTCCACCAGTCTCAGTCATCTCTGGTTCCCCAACTGCACACCTTCTCCCTTCTCCTCTGCACAAACTGGCTTCTCCTTCAGCACCGGCCATCTTGGCTTCTCTCTTTCCCAGCCATCTTGACCCCTCCTTCAGCACTCTGCATCCTCGCCGCTCTCACTCTGCCATCATGGCTTCTTCTCTTCCTCTTTCCCCTTCTGCTTCTTCATAAACTTTTCTTGGCGAGAAAACCCCTCCTCCACAAACATTAACAAAACAATTGCCCCTCCCAAGCAGAAATGGAATCTGCAATTTGCAATCAATTGCCCTGTTCTGAGGGCAAGCATACACGTGGCTGCCCATCACCATCTTTAGCAATAAAAGTGTGTACACTCAAAAAACACAAATTTTACAAACTCATTTGCCCAACACTTGTGATTCAAATATTCACTCATGACTTAAAGCAAAAAATCCCGTGAGTGACTGCTCTTCTCTCAAATTGTTCGTGATTTAAAGTGCCAAGTTCGTGATTTAAAGTACCTTGTGTGTCAAGGTACCACTGTAATTCGTCTATATTACAAAGCTCCTAGCCTTGCCAAGAAGGCAAGCAAAATAGATGAGAAATATAACCATAAAATAAACAATTTGCAGTACACACCATATAGACAACAGGCCAGAAAAGGAAAATGGATTCATAAAGCCACAGGAATTTGTTAAGTAGAAAGATTTTTCTATAGTTAAGATGTATTTATAAGGAAAACATATAAAGATGGTATGATATAGTCTTAAGCAGTACTATCACTGCTTCTCCAATCAATAATTGATTATTTTACAACTGATATCAAGACCATTGCCCTTATTGGAAGATTTTTCAAATAAATGTCACTTTATTCAAGTTCCCAAGGGAA
The DNA here is from genome assembly GCF_036850995.1 of Saccopteryx leptura. Taxonomy (NCBI): domain Eukaryota; kingdom Metazoa; phylum Chordata; class Mammalia; order Chiroptera; family Emballonuridae; genus Saccopteryx; species Saccopteryx leptura. The sequence continues at coordinate 136,422,298 of NC_089506.1, forward strand.
AAATCAAATTGACCTGCGTTCCTTATTGTTGATTTTAAATGAATATAAGCATACTAAATTGATCAAATGAAGTACTTTTAGCGAATTTTGCTTAGAACAGCAGTGATTGTAAACTTTAGTCCATTCATCTCATGCTGGATGTTGCAAGTTGTAATAAATATATACTGACAAAACTTAATATATTATGCCTTTTATAACTATATAACAAAAATATATAACAAATCTAATCCTGTCAGTTATATTTCAAAGCTCTAATAAAACAGCCATGAGATTTATGTAAAGGGAAAATATGTTATTATTAATGTTATATAGGACTCATTCTAACTTATACTTTAAGATGTTTTTATTCAAATATACATTTTAATATATAGTAATTAAGAATTAGTGTTTTTAAAATGATAATTCACAAGATATTATATAAACTTCACTATTGACAGGACAAAAATTTTATCGTAAAATACTATATAAAAACGTAATAATAAACTATAGTTTGAATAATTTTTTGTCTGTTTGCTTTCCTCTGAGCCTAAGCTTATCCTGTTATAAATAACTATTTACCAATCTACCTGTGTTTTATTATGTCTGGGTAAATGGAATTGGCATTCTTTAACACCTCAGATGACTTGTCTCCTGTTTCAAGATGGTAGAACTTAAACTGATTGAGTCACTTGCCTGCTTAAAAACTTATAGTGAGGACCTGGCTGGTTAGTTCAGTCGGTTAAGAGTGTTCTCCTGAATCAACAAGATTGCGGGTTCAATGCCCACTCAGGGCACAATGGGAAGCCACCAATGAATGCCTGACTGAGTGGAACAACAAATGAATGCTTCCCTCCCCCCTCCCCTTTTTTTCCCTTCCTCTCTCTGTCTCTCTAAAAAGCAATCAATAAATAAAAAAAATTAAACCCTAGCCGGATAGCTCAGTTGGTTGGAGTGTTGTCCTAGAGCACAGAGGTTGCCAATTTGATTCCCCGGACAGGGCACACACAGGAACAGCTCATTGTTCCTGTCTATCTGTCTGTCTCTCTCTCAAAAATAAATAAACAAAAACTTACATAGTGAACCCCAGGTAGCCTCAGGAACAATTCAGAATTCTTAGACTGGCTTTCAAATACTAGCCCTTGCTTATCTCTGTAGCCTCAACCACCTTCCAAAATTACCATTCCCCAAACATACACACAACTAAAGCACGTCTGAATTTTTTGTTTCTAAAAAGGATAGCCTCATTTCTAGATGTCTCCCAAGCACAAATTGTTCCCGTGCTAAAAGCCCTGCTTCCCTCTCTGGCAGGGTTTACCTTGCTCACTGGTCTATCTCCATTGACCTACATTTACACATGCCTGGCTCAGAGCAGACCTTGAGTAAGTATTTCATGAATGAACTAAGCGAGTGATTTAAAAGGCTTTTTTAACTTTTGTTTCTGAAGGAAAATGACATGTGTTCACAAAGGTTATCTTTTGTTGCCTTCCTCCCTCTTATTTATTAAAACAGTACTTTTTTGGTCAAGTGGCTTTGAAGTTTTTCTTAGTAAATAAGTATCAAAAATTTTACATGCAGGTGTAACTATAGAAAAAATCAAGAATGTCATATGATTACAGGGTCCTCAGGTGACAATAGTCTCGACATGCAACACTTCCATAAAAACTTGAAAACGCTGAGACATGAGTGTTCATCTTATGCCATTAGCATCGAACTTACAGACTGTGTGGGCGAACTAGTTTGAGCACAGCGTAAGAATACGCAGTACAGTGGACAGTACAGTGTACTTATGAGCACGGCGGAAGAATACGCAGCACAGTGGACAGTACAGGGTATTTATGAGCACAGCGGAAGAATACGCAGCACAGTGGACAGTACAGTGTATTTATGTCCTTTTCCTTTTTCTGTGGCTTAGTTGTGTTTCTGTGTTTTAGATTATGATTTTACAGCTGTGTTAGGATAGGTAAGTGGCTTAGGTTAGGGTGTGTTTCGACTTACACCAAAATTTGGGTTACATCACTGTCTTAGGAATGGAACTATATCATAACCTGAGGAGTACCTGTATTTTTATTTTCTTTACTTGGCTTGTCTATGCTTTAATTTCTTACTTTGAATATTTATTACTTAAAACTAATTTTAATAAGTTTTATAAACATGCAACACACTGCACATATTAAAGTGTGTGCTTCAATACATTTGAAATGTGAGTACATCCATGAAACCATCATCACAATCAAGATAATGAACAAATCTATCACCCCCCCAAAGCTTTTGTACTCTCCTTCCCAACCCTATTTGTCCCATCCTACTCTGCCTCCAGACAACCACTGATCTGCTTTCTAACATAAATTAGTTTTTACTTTCTAGTATTGTATGTAAAGAGAATGAAACAGTATATACTTTACAAAAGTCTTGAAAGAGTACTATTGTGCACTATAAATAGGGCCAAGTTTGTCCCTTGACCCTTCGTTTGTCCCTTCTGCCAATTTAAAAGGTAGAAAGGAAATTCAGAGATCCTCTACAGGGGGAAGTTAAGAGTATGATAACTAGGAGAGATTTTAAAAATACTTTCCCATCAAATTTTTGCTTTAAGTCTAATAACTTACTGATTAGCATCCACAGTAGGCAGCTATTAAGTTTTTCAACTATTCCAAAGTCATATCCCAGTCATCACTTGAAAATGTTTCCTTTATTCTAATTTCCTAGGAGTCACAAAAGCTTTTAAAAACCAATTGATAAAAGCTAGCAATGTGACTGCACTCAAGTGTCTCTCACCCTATCCTAAAAATAATTTTTAAAAATGCACATACAGCCCATCTCCTAGCTAAAACCACTTGACCCTGCCTTCCTTTCGCTCCCTGTCTGCTCGGGCATTCCAGCACTGTCATCCTTTCATTAAAAAAAAAGAAAGAAATCAAATTGACAAAACCTCTTTACAAGATGATAAAACCAGTGTTTCTCAACTAATGCCCCACCTCACACAAAATTACCCAAGTAAAAAATCTACGTCCTTTTCTAGTCAGTCTTCTCTCTGTGCTCTTTTTCTCAAGTGGAGGCTGTCCACACTTGCTGTCTCCACCTCCTTGCCTGATGGACAACTCCTGAGACCATTGCATGTTAGCTTGGGTTCTCTCCACGGTAACTGTTTTTCTTAAGGTCACAGATGATCTCTTTGTCTAACAGTCCCTTTCCTTGACTCCTGTGATGCCAATCCCTCACACTCACACTCCCATCTCCCTGGTGTTCCTTTTCAGTTTCAACCTCCAATTCTTCCATCAATCCCTTTACTATCCCCCAAGGTCCCAACTTTACCTAGTCAGTTTCTCCCTGGAAATTCATTCCCATAAGGATGACTTCACTCCTATATCAGGGCTTCAAGTGCTATATGAGCAAAGAAAAATGGACCATACATAAGGGGTAAAACAAGCTACACTAGTCTATGCTGTTAGAAGTTGGAGTGGTATGGAGGCATCACATGTTTCTAATTGGTTGAGTGCTGGAAATGTTCTTTTTCTTGATGTGGCTGCTTGGTTACACTGGTGTGTTCCATTAGTCAAAGTCATCAATCTATATACTTACTATATGTACACTTTTCTGTATAAATGTCATACTTCAACAAAGTTATTGTTTAAAAAGAGAAAAAATGAGCTAAACCTGAGTTCAGATTCCAGGTCTGACATGTGTTACCTGGCCAAATGACTTATCCTATTAAAGCTTTAGTTTTCACATCATTAAAATGGAGATGATATCATTAAAATGCAGACAATAATCCACAGCACTATAAAAATGAAATAAAATACAAATAAGGTGTGTGTCACACAGGTACCTTATTCTTACAATTGTTACCTCTCTTCCCCCATCCTTTCTCAATTCTGTATTTCCAGCCTAGACCACTTCCTCCATACCCCAGCTCAAAATTCGCATACTCAATTTCCTCCTGAAGTGTTCCATCTCTATCTCTAGGTTTGAATGGCACCTCAACCTGAACTCATCATCTGCCTCCTTACAACCATCTGTTCTTTCTCTGTAGTCCCTTGAAGTCTATCATTAGATCTTCTACCCAGAATTACAGCCATATTAAAAATCCTAATTTTCACATTTAGGACACCAATTCCTATGTACTCTATATCCTATGACATCTACTGGGCTGACAGTGGGGTAGAAAAATGCTGTATTACTAGAATAGCAAACTTACTACAACAGCTTCCCAACATATCTGTCACCCCCTTTACCCCGCCTACCATATTACCTCCAGAAAGAGTCTTCTAAACTGCACTTCAGGAGATGTCACTTTCCTGCTTGAAACTGCTTACCTCCCAGGGCAAGCTGTCACTCAAGGTTATTCTCGAAATAATCCCTATTTAACTTGCCAGATTTATCCCTTACAGTACATCCAGCTGTACCAACTTTCTTGCAGTTCACCATATATGCCATACTCTTTAATGCCGCCATGTTTCTGTATGTTTCTCATCCTAGAATATTATTTACCTGCCCCCCACAATTTGGTTAATTCTTATTCCTCATTTAATAAATGTCCTGAGAAAAACCTCCTGAGACTCTCATAACCCTGGGTGGATTCAATGTCCTTTTCAGAACCCCCTGCACACTGCTTGCATACCATGATAGTGCTTGTTATCCAATGTGACAATCACTGACAGTGAGCCCCTTTTGGACAGTGAGCTCCTGGTCAGCAGACACTGCTGTGTTATTCACATCTCAGCTCAAGAGAGCTCAGCAGAGAAGGACATATGAAAGACAGTTAACATTTCTTAAATGATTAAAGGAATGAGGAGACAGAAAAAAACAGAAGGAATATTATTCCCACTCCATAAAATGTATATTAATTTATACTATCATGAAATAGTTAAAAATGGGTTTTAAAACTAATTTTAAATGCCATTTTTACAAAACCCAATTTTAAAAAGCTCTATTTTCTCAGGCCATTCTATACAAAGAAGTAGACTTGTTTAAAATTTTTTAAACGTTAGAGCAGTTTTCCAGTTTCCCAGATATTCTGCAATGGCCTTCTCAGAGCCACTCCATACCTTCTGCTCTGCTGAGAGAGGGAGGCTGATGGGTGGCTACAGTGTGCCATGCAGGCTCCCTTGCCCTGCAGCTTCCAGCTGGGAGAGGAGGTTTCAGCTGATGAAAGGGCAGGAAAAGAAAATAGCTCCCTTCCCCGTTAGGCCTCCAGTGTTTCCAGAGAGTTCCACAGTGTCTGTGGTCCTTTTCATAAAACCACAGCTCCAGGAGGGTGACCATTCTGCATGACTACAGCACCCACTGGAATCTAAGAACTGCCCTCTCCCTCTTCTCCTTCAAATCCAAAGTGAATAATGTGTCTCTTGTTGCCAATTCCTGATTAGTCCTCCATCCCTTGAGGGTTTGAATCCTGTATGTACCTTTGTTACACTTTTTTTGTGTGTGTGAGAGAGAGACAGAGAGAGGGACAGATAGGGACAGACAGATAGGAAGGGAGAAA